>NW_004524709.1:2100915-2117949 GCF_000260255.1 Octodon degus | reverse complement strand
GCCCATATTCAGAATACCACAATGACAGGCACTCCCAACATGCAACCACTATTACAAATTACCATCTGCAGTGCAGTAGCTTAGTTCACAGATTTCCTTTTACCTTAAGGCCCTTAAAATGCTTTCAGTCTTTTATAGCCAAGTTGACTTTTCAGAGTCAGATACTCATGGCCATGTACCCATGTACACATTACTGATGTGTCTGCATGAGTCATAAGCTGACAGAAGACTCCTGAGCTCAAAATCTTACCTACCTTCCTCAGCTACAAGGAATACAGGCTTGCCTCAAAGCAAAAGCAAAATGAAGCAATATACATCAAGCCAAAGAACCTCACACAGCCTGTAACAATATCATCATTCACATTCCTTGATCTCTTTTCCTGTTAGCCCACCCATGGAAAATATATGGAAGGAAAAATAACTCACAGACATATACAAAATACAGAAGACTAGCTGTATGATTCTTTAACAGGGACTAAGTAGTAATTTGAATCTAGACAATAAACAGAAAAGTAATGAGATTTAAATTTAATAACTGGGCAATAGGATTTGATGTTGAAAACTTTTAGTTGTAAATTAAAGACTAATATTATAGCACTACAAGAAGGTGAGGAAACAATCTGGTCACAGAAATAAAAATATGAATGGCATTTCTTTCTCACAACTCTAATCACCTTGTTTGGGTTTAATCTTTTTTTCTCCCACAATTTTATTGAGAAACAAATAGCAATGAGACAGTTTCAAACCAAATTGGTAGGACAGTTTCAATAATTAACACATTGCATACATTCTTCCTAGTGGTTAATTGCTGTACAAGATGCGGACATGATATCCTATTTACAAACACTATTAGAACAAATCCCTCTATTCATTAAGAGAATGTAATTATATATCTATTCTAACCATTTTGAATACACAGATACAAAATGGACATTCATCTGTATCCCCTTTTTTTTGTTTAGTTCCGTTATTTGAATCTTATAGGTGTGTTAACTCAGCAAAATAGTCTAAAAGAGTCCAGTAGTTCATAATAGTATTGAGTCTTCCACTTCTAGGAAAGCCAACATTTTGGCCCTAACCTTCCAAGATCAATTAAGACTCAGGACATAGGAGAACTTGTACTGTAATGTCACGTAACTCAGTAGTGTCCCAAATTTTCTAATCAAGGAGATTATGGGGGCAAAGAGGAAAGTGATTGATGATGTAGAGCATGCCTAAGGAGAGTCACATGGAGAGAAAATATTCTCTCAGGCTTTCACAGAGAGCACATTGGCCAAGCAATGGCCATGACTCATCCACATGGCTGACACTGACAAAGGTTCTACAATCTGAGGTACAGGATCTCAGGATAAATCCTGAGGGGATTTCACTGACCTTAACAGGCCCAAAAGCTACAATTCTTGGTGCTTTACCTTGGTCTTAACCATGCAGTAGAAAAGTATAAAAACGAAATATAAGAAGTAAAGCCATGCTGTTATGTTGAGCTGCAGGGAAATCACGTCAATCATTTCTGACATTGCCAGTTAAGTGGAAGACCCAATACTATTATGGACTACTGGGTTCAATCTTTCGGAACTTTTTTTTTTTTTTAAACTAATTCTCTTTGCTTACTTCTTTTAAAGGTTTTCATGATCTCTTACTTGTAAAAGGTATTGAGCAGTGAAATACTGAAATTGAAAAGTTACCTGCAATCGTTACTGTTGGTGTTAAAAAATCATTAAAATAATTAATTTTATTTTTAATAACATCACAAAGCATATTACTATAGTTCTTCAAGGATAAAATGACAGCTGTAAACTGGGGCATCCAAAATTGCAATCATAATTTTCCTGAACTGACAATATTTGCTAAACAGACTCTTGGAAGAAAAGAGAGTTATACACATGGGAAATAAATAAGAGATTATAATTTAAGTGTGGTACAGCTTCAAAAGTGAGTTTAAAAGTGAAAAATTAAAAATGAAACAGTTGCTTGCTTGCTTGCTTGCTTCCTTCCTTCCTTCCTTCCTTCCTTCCTTCCTTCCCTCCTTTCATACTTTCATGCCAGGGAACGAACTCAGGATGTTGGGCTTGCCACAAAAGCACTTACTCCACTGAGCTATCTTCCCGGTCCCTCTTTTTTCCTTTTTTATTGCTATTTAATGTGGAGAAGTTTGACTACACAGAAGCAGCTTAAACTCTGCTCATGTGAAAACAGGAATAGCTAAGTGCTGCTCACGAATGGTACACAGCAAGGTCCTCACTTCCAAAGGTATTGTAAGTTCTTTGGGATTTCAGGTTTGTAGGTTTGTTTTTACAGCTAATTTTATAAGGGTAAGAATATCAAATGAATTAAGGAGAATCCCAAATCCACAGTCATTACAATACTATGATGGAAGTCTTTCCAGTACAATGCAGGAACAGTAAATTCCTCTAGGATTTGGAATGCTACATGTGTGTGTTTATGTAACAAATAACACAACTGCTCTCTTGGAGGACTGTCACATAGGCAATAACTAGGTCAAAACAATAAAGATTACACACCACACAAAGGATGATACCTGAGCTTCTGCCTCAGCTCCATGTTTTATTTAAGAACTTGCAATTTTTTCCAAATATAGAGCTGATTGAAGGAAAACAAAAGTACTTTCAAAAATATGTCTCAGGTTACTGCAAACCATAATGAAACACAAATATCACTGATGTTGAAAACTGAACACTTAAAAACAAAAAACAACTAAACACTTATCAAGGACAGAATGAAACAGAAACAGTAGAAAAAATAATCCAGATTGCTACAATTTTAAATCCCCTGCCAAGGTCATATGGTAGCAATTTTGGAAAACACATTTCTCCTGGAAAACTTAACTGTATAAGCTTTTCTGTATCCTTAGTATTTGAAATAGACTTAACAGTAAAAAGGCAGTAAGGGTTTTTGGAGATCAGCTGATGAGAAGGAGCACCTGAGCACAGTACATTTTTATCAGAGAAGCCTAAGGTGATAAAGTAACTTCCTAGTTATATGCCCCCTACACAACTATGTTGAACTTAACTTGTTTTTTGGGGCTGCCACAGACATTCCATTAACTACTCAAAGAACAGTGATCTCCACGGACAGCTGGGCAGCGGTCCACCTTAGCACACAGGGAGCAAGGAGCAAAAGAAAGTAGGTGAGAGCACAGAACTGGCAGATTTAGAAATAATACCAGATGTGTCCTACGGCAATATTCACAGAATGCAAAGCCTGGGGATTTCGGACACTGCTGCTGTAAATCCCACCTTCTTCTGCTCACATTGATGTGTAATGTGTTTGCAGAAAGGACTTGTGATTTAAGAACTTTCACCTAAATTAAATAAAACCTAAAGAACTGGGGATTTGGCTATATGGGAAAAAACTGTATCAGGAAGAAAGTGGGGTTTTGTTTAATATGTTTATCAAAAATTTAGCTGTGGGTGCAAGAACTGGTTATAGGTGAGAGGAAGGTTTCCCTGCTAAGTGGGTTAATGCACGATAACATGGTTCTAGCTGGAGGCAGCTCCCCTGTGAAACCGGAGTGATGAAGTTTCCTGAGACGAGTTTTAATTCACTAACTGGCCATTACTGACAGACTACTAGGCTTGTCTTAGGTTGTTTTTTTGCTTTGAAGACAACAGTTGATAGCAAGAAAAGCTTAGCTGACTGGAGGAAGAAACTTCACTTCTCCCTCCTTAATGAAGAAAACTGTTCAAAATGTCCTGAGAGAGAATAATAATGGTGAAATAAATTATAAAGTCACTTATGTATGAAACCATACATTATTAAAGTTATTTTAAATGGATCCTTAATTTAAATAAAGGTGATCATTTCAGGAAAGCAAGCACCATAGGAATGAGCACAGAATGTTATTGTGACCCAAGATATAAAAGGTAGATGCTTTGCCAGCAGCTAGCAGTGTATCAAACTACCCTTGACTTTTATTAAAATTCATGTATGTCTCTAATGCTGGACAGATCTCAGCTTCAATTATTTAAGCCTCACATTTCTTTTAGCTAAATCCAGGAGAAAGAAGCATATTGGGAAAAATTCACTTCTAATATTTACATTTAGCCCAATATTTTAAAGCAGTCAGCAAAAACAGCTGCTTGTGCTCAGTTCAGTGTAAATGAAGATGAGGACCACCTTCGGCAAAACGTGAGCAATGAGCAATTGGCACAGCTTAGGGTTTGTGTTGCTAAAATATCAATTTTAGTATGTACAGAAAACTCACCTTTTACTTTATCAATATTAATACAAGAGACCTTAACATATGCATCTAGGAATAACAGGTTTTCTTTATATACCCAGTACTCCTTGTCAGAACTTCCACTGTTGTTCAACTTAGGTAAATAGGTACACTTTTTTGGGAGCTCTAATGGTCCTAAACTGTTCCTTTATTATTTTTTAAATCTTTTATTTATTTGTTTAGTACAGAGTTTCATTTTGCAGCTTAGACTCCCTAGTGCTGGGATTACAGGAGTGCGCCACCACGCCCAGTTTTGGTAGTTGGCTCAGCACCAGGGCTCCGGCACAGCACGTGGTACAGGGATCGAACCTGGGTCCTTGCCATTGCCAGGTAGGCACTTAGACCACTGGGCTATCTATCTATCTCCCCAGCCTAAAGTATACCTTTAACGTAAAATCTATTTTAACTTAACACATTTTTTATTTCATTGACACGTGCAGGCTAATTCTCATTCTGATGTGCGAGTCTCTGCAGGACTGCGAAGCCTCCTCTGCAGTCCCTGTGCCATCAGTCCTGCTGGCAGGAAGGAAGTCTTGCCTTGTGCATGAGCCCAGGCAGTTTTAAAGATCTGCAAACAAGTGCTCACAAAAATGCTGAATTTTCAAGTAACATGAAATTCCCATTCTACCTATATAAAGATAATCACAAAATTTTCTTCCTCCTAACGAAGTGGGCAAACAGTAGCTGGGCATGGTGGCATAGATCTGTAATCTTAGCATATGGGGGCTACATCAGTAAGATTACAAATTCCAGCCCAGCCTATGTAACTTAGCAAGCCTCTGTCTAAAAAAGTAAATAAAATAATAAAATAAAATAAAATGGCGGGAGATATAGCTCAGTGGAAAGGTCTTGATTCAACTCCCAGTACCGCATCAAAAAAGAAAAATGCAAACAGGGATGGCAAGCATATATGCTTCCATATTTTATATTCTATGTTCAGTGTAAGAGAAATACACTTGTCTCACATATGCTGCCATAAAATAATGAAACACTACACCCAATCACTTTCACAGGGTTACCCAACTTAAGAAAGATATCCTGGTTTATACTTACAGAAGTCACACTCAAAAAAGGCTTATGAGGACAACTTTTGCATAAGCCTCTCAGTTTTTAATGACCATAGAAACTCTTGGGGCTCATCATATTGAATGAAACAAAAAAGGAGGCAAGCAGCATTGGTTTTTAATTACTTCTACTTCTGAATCAACAATCTTAATATAAAAGTTCTTAAAACATTTAGAAATAACTAAAATTCAACCTTTTGGACTTGTCCAGCCACTGTTTCTGTCAATAGTGCTACAGCGGTGTGTCAGTTCACAAACTTTATTCTTTCAACAATTCTGGTCACAAATGAAATTCGATAAGAAGTGAATCAAATTTCCCCATAAGGTCAACATTGATCCTGCCAACTGAATTTGATTCAAGTTCTCTTCCAAATCACTTTGCAACTAGAACTGTGGAAAGAAATAAGTTTGTGAACTGTGGCACCACTGTACTTCTGGCATTATGATAGCTTACTGTGTGTGCACAGGCTAGAGCCAATGAAAAGTTGTCCTTCACAAAATTCTGAAAATCCCCATAGTTTATTTTGAATTTACCACCTCCTTCTCAGTCTACAGTCATCATCCTGTGTACATTTGTGCTGAAGCAGAGGCCCTGACACTCCTAGGACACTGTCCCCCAACCCTGAAAGGCTAGAGAGATAGATTAAATAGGATGTAATAATAATCTTAGTTCAAGCATAGATCTGATTTGATTTCTAATAATTTTTATTAAGGCACTATAAATATGAATATCAGTTTGGATAACTACATTTACCAAACCAATTTCTTTGTCACCATGTACTATACATATTCTTTGGGCTGTTTGCACACTGCCTTATTTTTCTCACCTATGGGTATCAGGCAGCACGGCAGAGATGAGACTATGAGGATAAACACACTTAGGGATGTGGCTATGAGTTGTAAATGGAAGATGAGCTACACAGTCAAGCTGCCTCTGGCCGCAGAAGGAAAGAATCTTGAAAAGACTCCTTAGATAATAGGAATGATTCCATTATTCAGGAATGTGGATAGCAACAACTCACAGGTAGAATACTCAAGCATGTGGCCATCAGGCAATATGGTTTAGTGAGCAATGAGATTCTTTCCAATATACTTTGTGTGTAATTTTATTCAACCAGCTGAGGATGACGCAATAGATACACAAGCTGCACAAGGAATGATAAAAGGAATGTAAAGTTTACAAAAAATGTTTCTTTCTGTTTTTATTATGCAGGTTTTGGTCATTCAGACTGGAAACATAGCTATCCTTTTTATTTTATCCATTTTACTTTTCAAGATATGTGTTGATATCCTGTGGCATGAAGCCTAATGGACTACACATTGGGTCCTTCTGGAAAACTTTGTATGAATGTATATAAAATACTCCAAACAAGTACTGTTAGATAACTCTTCATGTACTTATTATAATAAGACTATTAGCCAATTTAAGATATTTTCTAGGAAATATAATGAGGGGGGCTGGTGGGATAGCTAAGTAGAATAAGTGCTTCCCTGGCAAGTGCAAGGGCCTGAGTTTAATTCCTGGTTCCACACACAAAAAAAGGAAATGTAATGAGCTGAAAAGAGGGAGAGCCAGACTCAAGTTCAAACCCCAGCTCTGCAGCTTTCTTGCTTTGTAATCTTCCTTTAGTTAGGAAGTGAGTGCAGTTTGACCTATCTCTTCCTGCATTACTGTGAGGATTACACAAGAAATTTTACATGTCCAACAGCACTTGGAAAGAATACAGGTGATTCACAAGGCTGGTTGTAAGTCAAAACTGGAAAACAGAAAAAAATGTAAAACGAATAATTGTTTCCTATACAAATTAAACAACAAGCAGTATACAAAACCCACACTTTTAACTGAAACTACACAGCCTAACATGATCCCAAACACTGGAATGATAAATAAAGCTTAACTAATATTGATGATGATGCTAAAAGGAAAATAAATTAAGCAATTCTTATCTGTAATAGAGGTCTGGCTGGATTTTCTAGACCCCATTTGGCTTGCTTGTGGTTGTTCCATACTGAGGTTTAAAGGGGTTCACAGTCTTTTCTCTGCAATCAGCCACAGTTCACTTCCACTCTCTACTTCTGGCCTTCTGCATTCCCACCCTCCTTCAGTAGCTGATTTGAGAATATGAAATTCCCAGAGCAATTCTATCCTTTAATATCTCCACCCCATCAATTGGTTCCATGAGGACAATTTTACCTGATTCTCATATTAAATGTAAGCACTCACCAGGCAATCATGTTTTCAAACGTGGAGTCCCACATGCAACCTGCTATTATTTGCTTGGTCAGCACAAATTATATTTCAGAAACCTTCATGAATTCTGATGCTTCTGCAAACCCATCCAAAGCTTAGCCAGCTCTTTCAGTGATACATAAAAGTATCTCTGCCACACAGATGCCCAAGTCTCATTTATGGAGCAATTACAAAACTTGAGCAGCAGCAGTGTTTTACATTCGTTCAGTTTTGTATTTTTAGCCCAGGCTTTTTCCTTTCATGGATTATGGTAAATACAACATTTGCTTCCAGAATGTGGGACTTGCTGGGATCATAAAAGAAAGTGCATAAAGAGCAGATTACCTTTGGCTACTGCATTATAGGGAGGCAGCCGGTTACACTAAGAGGCTGGATTTAGTCATATTCAAATTCTATTAAACTGCCTTTCCCACAACACAGAAAGAAACAAGAGTCCTAGTGCTTAGTGTATTTTCAATTCTTTACCTTTCAATCAGGACTTCACTGGGGTGCTTTTTAAAAAGTAAATGAAGAAATACAGTCTTATGTTTCCTCAGAGCTTCTTTCCTTCATTTAACACTCTATAATCTGCTTTCTCTATAACAAAACAACACAGGTGTATGGGAGAGCAAAGTTAAATAAGCACTACAATTGTACTGGAAACTACATACTGTCCATTATATAGAAGTAAATATTTTACATGTAGCGCTGTGTTCTGCCCAAGTAGATGACATTCTTATGTCTTTATGTCTCATGACTAAATCTATTAATACATCAAAGTACAACTTGTATATTTTTCCTATTTGCCCAATTAAGTAAATCATTATGAGTATGAGGGACAATTTTTTTCTCTTATAAGCCTGGAGCTTTTACGACCTTGCCATAAATTAGCCAGATACCGAGTTGTAAATGTAGAGCTGCAAATGTCTTTCAGAGGCAATTACTGTGAAACTTTGTTCCACCATTATGAAATGTGGCATTTTCACTAGATAATGTCCATATTAAACACATCAACCACAGGCCCAGAGAGTGAACCTGAAAATGAAAAGAAAATGTAACATCCAGCAAAGCTTTAACTGTAGAAGTGCCCTAAGTAGCTTTCTCAGTCTAGAGTGATGGCACTGATATATGGCAATGCTCTGAATATATTACATTATTTAAAGAACTCTCTCCAGCAAGTCTGGGTATCTTATTTAAAAGTGGCCTTTCCCACTTTTTTGAGAAAAAGGTAGAGACATTTACCACTCTTAATTTTTTTTTTAAGTCAGGTATAGCTTTTGAAGAAATATGTGCTTTAATAAAAGATGACAGTAAATGCAAAGGTATGACTAGAGACTTCCTGATGTAAATGCTCAGTAGAGTACTGAAAAGGTCAATGCAAAGCCTAGACTAGGACCTTTGATAGGGAAATCTGTAATGGAAAAAAAAAAGTATAAAACACTGTGGGAAACTGTATGGGGGTGTGAAGTGATTGATGGGAAGTATTTAAGAGATTAGAAAACAAAAGAAAACAGTATCACCATATAAGAAAACTAATTCTAAATGTTGATGGCAGTAAGGGTCAGGAATGGCCAAGAACTATTTGGCCTGAGGAGTGAGAAAAACAGAATAAAAGGTAACTTGACATGAGAGGAAGAGTAAGTACTGAAAATTTATGTTGCAATAGTAGAGTCCCTAGGACTTGCAAAGAAGAAAATTAGTTTTCTACAAGTCTACCATTTCAAAGGTTTGCAGATTTTCAACATATAGAATCACAGTGATTCAAGAGCTGCATACTATCTTATTGATCTAAATAAAAGATAATGAGGGAGCCAGGGAGATGGCTCAGTGGAATAAGTGCTTCCCTGGCAAGCGCAAGGGCCTGAGTTCAATCCCCGGTTCCGCAAAAAAAAAATAATAATAATAATAATAATAATAATGAGAAGGTACATAAACAAGATAGGAATTGTAAGATTAGGGAACACAACTTTACCACCTCTCAGTGCTGAAGGGATGTGGCATGAAAGCATGTCCACTGGAGACACAGAAAGGACAAGAGGACGAAACGAAGAACAAGGAAGAAGGTCATGTGGCACATGCCTGTACACCAGTACTTGGGACACTTCAGCAGGGGATATCATATTCAAACCCAGCGAGGGCAAGATAGAAGACCTTGTCTTAAAAGGGATGTAACATGGTGTGAAGACCTTAGTTTCAACTGCCATGACTACATACAAAACAAAACAAAAACAAAAAGCAAGGAAAGTACATGGGAAGGAGGACACACCTCGGCTATATTAAGTAGCATGGACCTCCTGACCTTACACCTTATCTGTCCAATCATTCTCCATATTTTTTGTTTTTTTTCTCCCTAATTATATATTTCTCAGTTTCTTTGGTCACCCCGCTCTTTAGGCCAACCTATACACTTCCAATCTTGTCTGTAAAGTTCTTCATCATTGGATCTCACTGATAATTCCAATTATTTCTATTTTCCTTCTCAAGAATCCCAGGGCAGAAAGTCTTACACCTTGTCTGCCTCTGTGATTTCTTCATTTGCTTCTGCACCTTAGAATTAACTTCCTATTTCATCAAGAAGCAAATTTTCAGTATCTAGGGAGTGATCGATTCTTCTCCAAATTTACCATGTAGTTTTTGGCTATAGGAACCATTTGATAAGTAATCATTTCATACAATCTCATATAGTGTTATATCACATAATTGCCTAATTATGGTTATTACATAACAAGGACAGTATACAATGGAGTTGCAAAACCTCATACCTCAATGTGCAAAGGTCTTGTTTGGAATTATATCTCTATTGCTACAAAGGATCAAATAATTTTCATGTGAAAATACTCTGGAAGCTATTAAAAACCATACACACATTATGATTTTATCTTTCTTCTCAAATGGACTCTAAAGGTCTTGTGGGCAGGAGCTAGCTCTAACAGTTCTAGTTTTCAGATTTATATACCAAGGAACTTCACATTGAAGAAGAACTAAATAAATAGGCGATGATTAATTATTCTATACTTCAAAATTAATGGCAAAGGGCCTGAGCAACCACTGCCTATGCTTTTGTATTCTTACCCACTCCAGGTTGTCTAGTCTAGACTAAACTCATTTATTTTCGGCGTGGCTCCTAGAGGAATCTTTCAAGAATGCAAATCTGCCTCTGCTACTTAAGCTCCTTAAAAATCTTTGAAAGCTCCTTTCGATAATCTTTAAATTCTTCAGAATAATCAAAACATTTTAGGACTGGTTGGTGGCTTATTCTATAGCCTCATTTTACTATATTACTCCCCTCAAAGTCTCTGCTCTAGATATACTATGTAACCTACTGGTTCTAGAATGTGCCAAACTCATCCTTCCACTGTGTTCAAGTATGGGACTCTATTTGGCTAAAACACTTCTTGAGAAAGTCTTCTACTCTACCCATCCCATAACAATGTTAGCTGGCATGGATTAGGAAGTACCCCATGGCTCTACACATATGTCTTAACAAAGATTTACTGCCAATATCATTATGTGCTCTGGTTTTCATCCCTAGAGCTTGCCTAGTGCCTGGTATGTGGCGAGTGATCAGAAACTTGTAGGGAATGAACATACATAGATTCATTATTTTCTAGTAATTTTAGCTTCTTTTTATGCAAATAAAGTATAGTATTATTTTAGAAAACAAATTTAATGAGCATATGATTTATTTACCTTAAGTTTCAAAGAGCTAAATTTATAGGTTATAAAACAAGGGGAACTCAGTATTTTGTATGTTCTTGGAATATACCAAAACAAAATTATTTTAAGCTTAAAAATACATGCTTGTTGTGCTGGCCCTGCCCCCCAGGGCACTAAGACAGCATTGAGACTGGGCGTAGTGGTGCACGCCTGTAGTCCCAGTGCTTGGGAGGCTGATAAACAGGGTCACTGCAAGTCTAATTTGTGTAGTTAGACCCTGTAAAGTATGTACCAAATACATTAAAAACAAAACAAAACGAAACATAAAACATGCTCACAGAATGCAATGAGTCTTGTCAGAGACAATACAATCACTGAGAGAGACCCAGCTCCATGAGGATAGAAAGTGGACAGGCTGCAGCTCCATGAGAGTAAAGAGTGGGCTATAAGTATTTCAGACAGAAGTATAATAGGTAGTTGAAATGGGCCACTCAAAGAGTAAAAGATAAAGTCTACTAAAGACACTATAGTACTTTTTGGCACTCATAACTGGGGAAGAATAAAAACATACCAACTAGATCTCTCTGAAGACAAGCTTAGTTAATGTTACATACTTCTGATTAATTGATTAAGCTGTGTGGCTATTTTCCAAAAGATATTACTGGGCTCAATATCTCCCCCAAACTAGGAATGTCCCTTTTTACCTTAACTGAAATCTCAGAGATCCTGGCTTAGTACAGTGTTAATGGTGGAGATAAGAAGGGGGGACAAAGAAGCAGAATAGTTTGTTTATGAATTGTTAGACATGACATAAGAAAATGTTTGTGGAATAAAGCAAAATTGAATGACAAATCCTACTTTAAGGTATTGGGAAAGGAAAGTGGGTAAAAACATGTTTGTAGTATTAGAATTTAGAATGAGGGTAAGACAAACAGCCAGATTTAGAGTAGAAGGAACAGGAAAGACAGGTTTTCATCCCATTGGAGCTGGCAATGTTGGGAAAACTTGTATATTAGTTTCACTGAAATAACACAAAAGTAGGGTCATACTTCTTCCCAGTAGGTTTCTCTTCTAAAACTTATGTAATCAGTAAAGAAGTTTCATCTTCCCAAATAGCAAATCTTAGCACATTATGACCATTAATATTAATGCAAGGTTTTCTAGTCATTTCAAAATATTCCTCCAAAAGCAGATCAAGGGTTCAAAAGTAATCCTAAATTTTAAAAGAGTTTCTTCTCTCATTCTTTTAAAACTGTTTGAGACTAAGTTTTGCCAAGATAAGCTTTCTTCAAATGTAAGTTTTACAATTTAAAATAGAACTTTACAGTGAATATGTGTGACAATTTCTAAAATATATAAAAGGATTTAGAGACAACAAGAAAGCTATAAAGTTCTGTTTTTCTAAAAAACTTAGTCCTTTATGCTAAGCTACATTCTTCCATCACTTTAATTTTGTTATTTCTTTTTAATTTTCAGACAGGAGCTCACTAGGTTGCTCAGGTAGGACTCAAACTTGTGATCTTACCATTTCAGCCTCCCAAAGTGTCAGGATTGCAGGTGTGCATCACAGTGCCTGATTTCTGATTATTTGTTTTCATTGCTTAAAGCTATTCATTTCAGCATAAACTCCAAGGTTATTTATTTCAGTTTCCTTATAAGTTAACACTCTCAGAGGCAATACTATTTTTTTTTAAATTTTTTTTTAACATTTATTTTGTGTGTGTGTGTGTGTGTGTGTGTGGCCAGCTCAGCCCACCAGGGGGCGCAGCTGGCTGGCATGTGGTGCTGGGGGATCGAACCGCGGTCCCTGTGCTTTAGCCAAGCTTGTTCCAAGTAGGTGCTTTAGACCACTGAGCCATCTCTCCAGCCCAATACTATTTCTTTAGATATTCTCTATACCAGTTGGTTGAAAATTTTTCAGTAAGATGTTGGTAATTCATTTTCATGACTTAAGTAATTGAGCCTATCTTTGCAGTTATTAATTACAATTATATTATACTGTATTTCCAAAGGAAAATAGAATATAATCACTATACCCACACTGTAAAAACCCAGTAATTACACATTAGCTCTCATCACTTCAGTCACACACCACTGCACTTAATGCCTTCAGCACATTTCAGGCTCAAGTTAAATGATAAGTACTGACTTCCCCCTTAGATTTGATAATTGATGGTCCTCTTCAGTCACAACACCTAAGGGTCCACCTTAAATCACTATAAATTGTTTAGGAGGGAGAACACTGCTCTATTGAACACACTCAGGAGATGGTCCCCATGGTCCCAATAGTACACACTGAACATAGACCATTTATTTTAGTATCCAGTTTTGTTTTGTTTTTTTTTAGGAAAACAAAATTTGAAAAGGCAATTCACCGCACCTGCCCAAATATTTTTAAAATAGAAACTTGACAGCATATCTTTAGGCTAATTTTTTTCTGTTCAGTTATAAATTCTTTCAAGGTAAGGTTCATGTTGTTAACCATTACAGCACTCAGCACATTATCTGGCACATTCTAAGCTCTTGGTATATAAATACAGCAGAATAAAAAAATTCTAAAGGAAGACGCACAGGAGAAGAATTATCTGCCTGGAATAGCAAGGGTGAGACTTGGCCTAGATGGCTGGTGCTACAGAGGAAATGTCCAGCTTGGTCACGCCACCCCTGGGCCTTCAGCCTCACCTTAATGACAAAGGTAATTCTATTTGCATTTCTCGTTTCATTTAGAAAGGTCTAACATTTAACACATAGCCATCCCTAAGAAACAGTACCTTTCAGGAAGTAAAAACTGAAATTGTTGTCAATATTTCAAAGCCTGTTCTATGGCAATAATATTCTCTTACAGTAGAATTTCACAGTATGCTAATTTGGTTTAAATTATTTTACTGTACAAGAACATTATAAAAATTTTGCAAGTGCCTGCCTGACAAGCACAAGGTCCTGTGTTCAAGCCCCAGTACTAGGGGAAAAAACACAAAACTGAAAATTTCACTCTTTAATAGAAAATTAGAACATTTTCAGAGTGATATTTAATATAAACTTTAATTACCACTAGTAGGATGGAATCATGGCGTGGGTAATTACAGATGAAAGGAAAAGTACAAGAAAGAGCAACATCCAAATATTAATATTTATTATATCACTCACTTTGTGATTATACATTATTCCATGATTTCTTTTGTCTTATACTAAAGTATATGACTTCTCCATTATCATTAAGTTTTGTTTTCCTAACTAAGATATAAGATTATTGGAGCCATGTTATATTGTCTGTCATCTCAAGTGCTTACCTCACTGTCATTTCTCTTAGGAACTGAACAAATATGTGTTAACTGGCTGACTGAAAATGTCAGCTCCAAGTTTTCACGTATCTCTCTGAACCTTACAATTGAAGGCTGAATTATAGTTTCAATCAAATGGCAAGTAGCATATTCAAGTTCTACATTTATTTTCATGCATCGCTAAACCAAGCAGATCATGAAGAGCTTGATATGTTATATACTATCAATAAATATTTGCTTGGTTAATATAACTACTCTGAAAGAATTAAACATCACCTTGGAACTTGATAGAATGCAAAATCCCAGGGATCATCTCCAGAGATTCAGATTCATAAATCTAGAGAGAGTTCCTGGGTACATACTTCCTGCCCTACATGATGCTGATACTTACAGACCTCAGCCTGTTCTTCTCCAGGTTATCCACCTGTTGTTAGGACTTTTGGATAAGTCCTTTGGTCAAGACAGCTCATGTGATTTGACCAAAATGCAGGAGAGATGTAATGATCAAGTTTTAAAAGGGAAGATGAAGAAACTAGTATATACCAGCTGATGGTACCCCTTTCCCTACTGCCTAAAGGTAACATTCTCTCTTAAGCAAGAGGCACAAATGACTGGCTATTTAGGATACTTGCAAAGGCAAGAGTCTTTCTTGATGCATATTTCACAGGTACTGATGCAATTATTTTTATCTTAGAAAATATGTTTGCTGAGTCTTAAAATGAAACAGAGTCAAGTCAGAGGAAATGCATTTATTATAAATGAATGTGCAATGTTTTTTCAAAAAATTGAAAGAAATATAATGCACAAGCCATGCAGTTGGTCTGGGCCTCTGACCTCCACTATTTCATGCCATGTATGAAAGAGAGACATGTTAAAGAAGGAAGAAATTGCTAAATAGAGGTTGCAGGTTAATAGGTTGAAAATAAGTTATTTTAAATCAGGTACTGAGACATTAATGTGCTGCTAGAGAAATACTGGGCAGTATTTCAAGTTACTGCGCACATAACTTAAAATGGAGTGAAAATAATAATCTCACAATGCATTAAGCTAGAACTGGTCAGTGCTGAAGCCAGAGACATCTTGAGATGAAAGTACAGGAAGCTTGGATCAAAGATTCTAACTTTTCCCTTGTGGGGCATCCCTCAACCTCTCAAAGCATCCATGTAATCTATCTTCAAGACCAACTTTTAAGGATTCTGTGAAGATGCAGAATTTGGCATCTGAGGTGCACATGAAGACCTAAGATTTCAAACATCAGGGAGAGGCACAGTGGCTGGGTGATATTCTCTCAAACCAGCGGCCACTGCAGTATCAATTATTTAAATAGAAACTGTTTCAATTTAAATTACAGAGATATGACCCCTGGGTTTTGTGCTTCCACCAGCCAGGAAGGACTCTGCAAAGGTAGAGGCTGAGGTAGGGCAGTGTTATGGTTTATGTCTAGTTGTCCCCCACAAAGCCTCATGCAGTCATGGGGTAGCTTCTGGAGCTTGTGACTGATTCTTGATCCAATCACACTGGGATTCTGGCTATGAGTGTCTTGGGGCAGATCCTCTGCATTACAATGTAAGGAGGGGAGAGAGTTAGCTAGCTGCCTGAGCTGCTGCCACTGCTTTTGCTCTCTTGTGCTTTGCTGCCACCGTGAAAGGTGGCTCTTTGGCACATGCTGCTCTGCCTTGGAGCCAGCTGAGTATGAACTGAAACCTCTACTGACTATGATCTAAATAAACCTTTTCTTGCTTCATTTTGGGTGTTGGGTATTTGTCCCAGCAAGAAGAGAACAGCAACTGAGACAAGGAGGTTCCCTTTACAGTCTTGATTCTCTTCTACTGCCCTGCCTTTCACATTCCAGTGTCAAGAGAAGCACTAATCTTTGCACACCAGCATTCACTCAGTCACTCAGCAGGCGCTTACTGAAGGTCCATAAAATGGCAACTTATGTCTGGGTGCCAGAGAAGGAGAGAGAGCAGGCAGTAAGCGAGGGGCAATGGATCCTGGCTTCATGCAGGTCTATGAGGGAACACAGAATTTAAACACTGGAAGGAAAAGCATAGGGGGAAATACAAGAGTAATGTCTAACCAACTCAAAGATGTTCAACTTGGAGTAGGCTTGAGCTAGTTATACCCCAAGCCTTCTCTGTGGACATCTGAAATCCTCAATGGGATGCCTTTCCTGAGGGAACACTTGGTGGTCTGCCTTTGTATCACTAAAGCTTTTGGAGAGCTAAACACCTTAGTGCCATGAAAAGGCAGAATGATGTCATCCAAACACAGCTCTCTCAAGGGAAACTTGAAACTTACAAGAGAGCTGGAGGGCAAAAGTTCTTTTCCCATTAGTCAACCTCTCCTCTGGTGAGCTGGTGTGCGAAGGGTCAATGTAGGCAGGAGAGAAGGGACAACAGTGGTGCTCATTTCTTGTTAAAGAAGTGTTAATGATATCTTTAGTAAAATATATGCAACTATCTCATTGATAATCATTTGTAGTTTGTGAAAATACTGTATAGGAAATTCTAACCCAAAATGATAATAATAAGGCAACTGTGTGAGTTCAATCCTTGGTAC
>NW_004524709.1:2099630-2100815 GCF_000260255.1 Octodon degus | reverse complement strand
ATCAGCTGGGTGGGTCTTGCCTCTAGCCTCTTTGCAGGGAGTTCTGCTGAAGGGTTCCCTGCTGGGCCTGCAGCCTGGGTCGAATGAGGATCTAGCAGGCCCTGGGTTGTCTCACTCACTCGCCGGGCCTGAGCTCTAGGTCTGTTCAGGATCTGGAAGGCCCTGGGTTGTCTCACTTACTTGCCAGGCCTGTGCTCTGGGTCTATTCAGGATCTTGCGTCCTGGGTCATCTCACTCACTTGCCGGGCCTGCGCTCTGGGTCTCTCCAGTCCTTTTTTTTAAGTAAGCTTATTGGTACATCTTAGGCATACACAGTAATCACATTTATCATAGGGAATTTGTATCTATAAGATGTAGCATGATTCATTTTGATCATCTCCTCTTCCTCCCACTTCTTCTTCCTCCCCCACTTCTTTTTTTCCATTCCTCTACCCTCTCCTCATCCCCTCTGGTGCAATCCCTGTGGAAATCTCTGTGAAGATTCTTCAAAAACCTAAAACTAAAGGTTCCATTTGACCCAGCTAGTCCCTTCTTGGCATCTTCCCCAAAGAATTAAAAGCACCCTACCATGCCAACTTATGCACACTCATACTCAGAGCAGCATCGTATGTAATAGCTAAATTTTGGAAACACCCCAAATGCCCATCAACTGATGACTGGACAAAGAAGATGCGAGTTTTTAAAAATATATATACAAGGGAGTATATGCAGTCCTAAAGAATAAACTTGAGATATTTCTAGGTAAATAGATGCAAATTGAGAGCATACTCTTAAGTGAAATAAATCAGACACACATGTATAAATATCATACTGTTTCTCTGGTATGGGAAATAAAAACTGTAAATTAGGACCAAAATATATAATAGTTATAGCAAAACAGGAAGAAAATATTCAAATGGAAAGGGGAACTATGGAGGGGGAGGTGGAAATGCAGGCAGGGAAAAAAAAATAAGAAGCAAAGAAGGAACAAATGGAAATTTTCAGTCTTCTGTGCTTAACTTGACATGAGGTGTGAGACTCAGGGATATTTACTAAGGTTTGGCCCAGAAGTAATGGCCCCAGTCTTCCTTTTACCTTTTTTTTTCTTCTTTTCAAAGTTTTATTGATAAACATATAGCAATGAGACAGTTTCAAATCAAATCGGAAGTACAGTTTCAACAAATAATACACTGCATATATTCTTCT
>NW_004524709.1:2074850-2092833 GCF_000260255.1 Octodon degus | reverse complement strand
ATACTGAGTTTTTCAGCCTTTGTTCAATTCCCCTTCAGTAGAGAAGGAGATTCAAAGTCCTCTGTAGGTTCAGTTGAAGGAATCTTCCTCTTCTGGGATGGTGTTGCAGCTGCTACCAGAGCTCCAAGAAAAGGGACTGGGTGAGTGGAGACCAAAAAGTAGGGTAAAGACTACTGGTGTGCAGGCCTAGGGAAAGCCCCAGCACGAAGCTTCTCTGCCTTTTTAAGACTCAAATTTTTTTCTACAAAGCAGCATTAATGATATTCATTGGATTGTAGTGAGGAATAAATCTGATGATGTGCATATATTGGATAGGCCCAATGCACTTTCCTTTCCTTTTGTTTTTAAGTACTATGTTTGTCTTTTTGTTCACGTTAGCATATTTACATTTTCTACATTTATGTAACAAGACTTCCCCTTCACACACTATCATTTCCATTAGCATCACCATTCATCGTAGTATCACTGCACAGGGCTCTAAACTGTGCGACGTGAAGAACCTTATGTTTTTATTGTTCTTCTCTGTCTCAAAATACAGTGTTTTGAACCAAAGGATCAGTATTTCAACTAGGGAGGACAGAGCCCCTTAATAGCTCTACCATTCAAGACTCTAATGGTTTAAAACTTTATCAGGCTGGGGATATAGCTCAGTGGCACAACAGCCTGCCTGGCAAGTCCTGAGTTCAATTCCTGATATCACTAACAAAAAAACCAAACACCTTTATCTAAGGCTTAGGTCTAGGTTCTTGACATCTGGCAACTTAAGGTTCCAAATTCTGTTATTTTTCCTGATCACTCTCTTTTTTAATAGTTCCTTTTGCACCCAGGGAATGCATTAGAAGAAATTAGATGTGTTTGACTTCTTTCTTGTTTATCTTTTCTGCTTTTTCACTTTATGATGGAAGACTGCTAGAGTTCCAGAGTGGAGCACATCTGAAGTCAAATGTCTTTCCAAAACTTTTTATAGCTTTATCCATTTGTATTTAACAGCATCAATAATGGTATTTTCATGACTCTTAGCTGACCCAATATTTTTGCCACTGTCTTTCATAGTACTATATCCTTTGACACAAATAATCATCATTACTGCCTCTTAGATTATTCCCAGTCTTCATTTAACCTGCTCTGATGTTAAGAAACTCTACTGGCATCTGAACAAAGACAATTTCACAGTACAAATGGCCAGTATTTGGGATGCATAGCTAAAAGGCCCTAAGGGTCCATTTGGTGGCCCTGTTCTTATGATTCCTATGACACCTTCTGGAGGTGTGATTAGATAACACCGTGTCATTTTTTTCTCTTAGGCAACCATTTAGCATTGCTTTTCATTTAAGTCTGCTGGTGAAGTGATTTTGTTGCTGTCAGACTGCATTATGTATATTAGGCATTGAATAAGCTGTAACTTTCTACAATTGAAAATTTATAACACAAAGACAATTTCATTGGGCCCTGTCATTGTTTAATACACTGTCCCTAGAGTGTTCAGGATCATGTTAATTTCTGGGGCTCTAACGTTATTGCTCACATTTGTGGATTTGTGAAAGTAGCTTATCTTCATTCCTTAGCTGTTCTCGTAGGCTGACTTAGCCTTCAGGTGAGTATGTCTGCATTCCCTTGCCTTGATCAACGACTGTCTTGGATATTAGCCTTTTGACTTCCTAAAACTAGAATCTACTTTTAAAAATAGGTACAAAAGGAGAAAAGACACAACATGAAAACCTACCACAAGCTCATTTGAAATATTAGATCTTTAGCAAAAAGTAAGTTTTTGGTAAGAAGTAACACTGGTGAATTTTGTCTTCCCTTCCTTGCTCTTGACCATATACTGGCGAACATGTTTAACTGAAATTCTTAAAAAACAAATGAACAAGGGGAATAAAGCAAGGGACTTGATGACACACCTGGGTCCCCCAAGGACAGCTGTATTGAATATACAGGTATACACAAGTATACACTATACCTTCTCTTTAAAAAAGGTTTGAATAATCACAAGTCCTCCATTCTTTATAATGTTAAAATAGTACCCATGAATGTAAGACTTAAAACTCAGCGTCTACTCAAAACATTACTCTAAATCTATAAGTTTTCTCTGTGAATTAACAGAAATCCAATTCTTTCATTAAACATGATCTCTTTTATGTCTAATTGACTGCAAAACTCAATCCCAATCCCCCCCCCTTTTTTTTCTTTTTGATACTGGGACTTAAACTCACAACCTTGTGCTTCCCAGGCAGGCACTGTGCTGCTGAACTATGCCCCCTGCCAAAGCCAGCCTTTCAGTGACCCTTCACCATGGAACCCTCTCTCTCCTTGATAAAATCAGGGCTAATCTACTGCCAATCTGCAACTAGCTGCAAAGTGTATACTGCAAAGTGCTTCCTAGTCATGACAAAACTTGTCTAAGGCTGCTACCTGGCTGCTACATGGGTCCTCAGTTACATCATATATAGACTATACTAGAGGATACAGCTTGGGATTGACAAATGAGAAAAGAAACTTTGCTGCAATATCTGTGGTAGTTATTATTCATTATTTTGGACGTCATAAATAGCTTAAAAAACTGGGTTGAAAGTTAGCTTTCAGAATAGGTTTATTAAGTTCAGGGTAACCACAACAGCTAACCTGAACCTATTCTTAACAAGAATGATAAATTCTGGAGCACAAAATTGGGCAGCAAAGTCCTACAAAAAATGTCATGGCACCATTTCTCTAGTGATTAAGTACATAATGGCCATAATGAGTCAAGTGGTCCTTGCGCTTCTCAGTACACCATATCTTCAAACATAAGAGAACTAGCTTACCTTATGATACTCTGAAGGGCACTGTGATCTCTGAAATTGTGTCCTTGTTATGCTTTCAAGGCATCCCATCATTACCACCCTCAATCCAACTACTATCTTGCCAACTTTTTGACGAAATAAAATATTCAGACTTTTGAGCTGTATATCATGAAGCATTTTCAGTGAAACTGCAGAACTTGTTTATTTTTTTATTTTTGTGGAACCGGGGATTGAACTCAGGTCCTTGTGCTTGCCAGGCCAAAACTGCAGAATTTAGTTCAAGTCATTCTACAATATTTTTTGGTTAAAAAGCAAAACTTCTATGTAACAAATGGATGAGCTCACTTTGGACATCTAAATGAGTTTCTCTTTTTTAATCAGCAAATGCTCTAAAATGAAATTCCAGGGGCCGGGGAGATGGCTCAGTGGAATAAGCGCTTCCCTGCCAAGTGCAAGGACCTGAGTTCAATCCCCAGTTCGGAGAAAAAAAAAAAAATTCCAGGAGATTTTCATTATTTCTAACATTGGATGGATTTTTCTCTATATTGATCTATGTTAACTAGTGAAAACATAGAACCAAAAAGAACTCTGACATTTAATTTGTTAACAGACTAGGTTTCAGTAACATTCACTCATCCACAAATTACTGGTTTAGCATCTACTATTTAAAACTTTAAACTCAAGGCCTTTACAAAGGAGCATATCCTTAGCCCTTCTTTATTTTGAGACATGCTCTCCTTGCTAAGTTGCCCAGGCCAGACTTGAACTTGTATCCTCCTGCCTCATCTCCCCGAGTGTAAGGACTATAGTTACATGCCACCATTCTACTTTTAAAGAGATTATGCTAGGGTGCTATAGGAGATAAAGAATTAAATACTGTCCTCTTCAAAAATATGTAATCCAGGGCTGGTGAGATACCTCAGTGGACTTAATGCCTGTTTAGGCAAGCTCAGGGACTAGGGTTCGATCCCTGGGACTGCATGCTGTGGCTCCCCCTCCACCCTGGCCCCCATGCACTGAGCCAGCGATCCATTCTGGGCATGGTGGCACAAATCTGTAATCCCAGCACTGTGGAGGCTGAAAACAGGAGGATCACTACAAGTCTGAGCTGCACAGTGAGCCCTTGTACCAAATACATAAAAAGAGAAATCTAATATAGAATATTTACTTAGCATGGATGGAGTCTTAGTTTCAATCCATAATACTGTCAAAAAACCCTTAACATAAATACATATTATAGATACACACTCTTCCTATCTCAATGGTTTTGATCCATAGTAAAGAGTGATAAATTTTTTGAAAGAAAAACAAAAACAAAGTACTATGAGAAATAAAAGAAAATAAATCTTCTACCTTAAGCAATGAAGAGAAATAATTTGTAAAAACATGGCAGATACCAGCTTCTACCTCTTGGGCAATCTCATGAGACAATTTCATATTTTTAATGGTTTAGCATTAGGAAGATTTTAGCTATAACAAACCTGGCACAGATGAAATGCCTCAATGAATGAAAGCCTAAAAGTATGAATGACCACAAATGACTAAACAGCAAGAGTGTTCCCTGGAGTATGTAATAAAATATGAAGGCAAATGTTCAGATTATTACACAGCAGTGGTATATACAACATCCTACTATTAATAATGCATACAGTATAAGATTTATTGAAGATGTACTTGGCATCCACAACTGTTTCATTCTATTCTCTTATATACATTTTGTGTATCTATGCCATTAATTTGGACTGGACACTATGAATATTAGTTACAGCCAGAGATAACCAAGAGAAAGGCATTTTAATATACATCAAAGATGCTTAATTTTTAGAAAGTGTTGGAAAGATGATCCCTGCTGTTCTGATATAACTGTAAATGTGTACACATGTATGCATGCGGTATATGTATGTGTATTGCTATTTTGGAATTTTTTGAGATGAGTCAAAGTCTTCTCTTCCCAGTTTTCCTACTATTATAATCCACTTTTCAAGGGCTTTATTCATGTAGACATAGTGCTCCATTTCTGGCTTTTAGAAACAGTAGTAAAAATCAAGAAATATTTACCAGATAGAAAGGTAATACATGGCTTTCAAAGCATTCAGAATTTCTTGGCTATTAAGTAAAAAAAGGTGAAAGATGATGAAAAGTTTTTAAAACATAGAAAATTGGAAACTTAAGAGAAGCACAGATATTTTTCTCTTTTTACACATCATAGATGAAATGTCTTTAAATGGTCACTGTTATCTAGACAGAAATTTGGTTACTCAAAGATATATTGTAGCTCAAGCCACCATACTTGTAGGAGTTAATATTTTATGTCAAATGGAAGAAGGATCTTTTTGAATGATGGAAAGAAATTTGCAGAAATATACTGAAAATTATAAGTGTGTTGACAGAGGAGAGGGATGAATGATTTACGTTGGCAGAAGCTACACAAGCCCAAGGGCTTCAATTTTAAAAACAGGAAATTTAGAGAAGCGAAGAATATTATTCTGCTTGAAAAATGGTAGACATATAAATTAAGTTGCCAAAGATGACATCAAAAACAAACGGCATAAATGAGTTGTAGGAAACAAATAGACACTGTAAAGAGGGCAGCAGGGATTTAGGGTCATAGTGACAAAGTAAGGAGTTGGGCAGCAAAACTAAGGGGTGACAGGCAGAGTGAAAAAATGGTTCCATCACTGTTTTAACAGCATCAGCAACAGACCTTTGTGCCATTTTGGAATAATTTAAAATGAAAAAAGCACAGTACTAGATAATAGATCATTGACTTATTAAAAAAGTGAGCAAAGGGAGGAATTTAAGTCCTCAAGGAATATTATTTTCAAAATTTAGTTGTGGAGGTTGAGTTAATGTCTCTCAACCATTTGGTGTTTGAGTGAAACTCTAATTTTTTATGAGATTACCCATCCAGAATCTGTTCTCTTCATCAGTGTATCATACACCAGAGCATCCCTCCTCTGGTCATGTGACAACTAACACCACTCTCTGAATAATGCTGATCCATGGCTCACAAAGTTTCGATTTATATTTGAACAAATTAACTTCACAGCCAAGCAGAGAAATGACCATTCTTTTCTCCATAAGCCCGATGTGTATGCCTGCTCGGAGCTCAGCTGTACAGCACCTGCTGGCTGATGATCTGCCCTGGTGGAGGCCCAGAGGTCTTCATGCAACATTTGTCTAAGTTCTTGGACATTTCTACTCATTGACACAGGTCAATTTTTTAAAAAAAGCCTGTTTAACCTGAAACCATTATACTTAATGGTCCAGCAAAGTGGCTCCCATTAGAAATGAAATCATGTAGATGGAAGTAACTGTGTGGTAAGACAATGTCGCACAATAAGGGAGGAAGCTTTGACCTTATTGCTATTTGGGATTTACCTGTTGTTTTGAGAAAAACTATTTTCAGTCAGTGTTTTTATTCCTCACCCTGCTGTGCAAGAAATGATCTCATACTTAAAAAAAATGAGTACATATGAACTAGAATGAAATATGTTGTCCAGAGGTTTAAAAAATAATTTTTGAACATTTTATTTTAAAGATATCTTAATCCCTTAAGTTTTAAAAATTTCACATGACAAATGATAAGTCCTGTAAAATTAAAGATCATCAATGTCGAATGTGCCATTGTATACCAGAACACAGCTTCTGGCACAGAGAAGGCATTCTACAGATACATGTGGGAGAGATGAGTAAATTAAAAAGTGATAATGCTTGATTCAGTTTCCTATTCATATGACACAAATGTTCACTCGATTTTGCAAATTTTTAAACAATGACATTTAATGTTACATTTTAAAATGCCAAGTCAGTTTCTATCTTGGATAAGAAAAATACGAATTTAATTACATGCATATTTATATTTCAATTTATTTTCAACTAAAAACTTTATTCCACCCCCATTTCCACCTTTATTAGGAATAAAGAAGATAAGTGATGCTGTCCTTTGCTCAGATAGGTATAAAAATAGTTGGAACTAATTTTGTCTTACAAGTCATCATTCCACTGTCATTCTCAAAGTGATCAAGAATAAGTGTATTATATTAAGTGTATGCATGTATACACATGCAAACCTCTAATCTTTTCACTGAGAATGAAGAGAAGACAGAAAGGCTAACATGGGGTTCTTCATGCCTCTGAAGAGATTACCTGGTGAGATTCTCATTGTTTTTCAACTTACGTGGAATACTCTTCTAGACTGTGAGCTATGGGCACACTTACCGTCATTGTAAAAGGCTGCACGTTGTGTAGCTCTTTCCTATGAAAAGGTAGCACTTTACTCTTAAGGAACTGCACCAACCTGGTGTGGTGTTTAGAGACAACATCAGAGTATCATCACCAAATGCTGATCCTGCCTAGCCCTGTCTCTGAATCGGGCTCTCCATACAATACTCTGTGTAGCACCAGTCTTGGCTGTCTTTTCTTGGGCCCATGTCTCTTCTTCTTAATTTTTGATGTAGATGGGATTTTATAATGGCCAACAAAAAGTGTCAAAAATGGTAACTACAAAGGGATAATCAGTAAAAGTTTAAAACTAGAAAGTATGATTTACAGAGACTGGTTTGTGGCTGTGGAGGCTGTGTGCTTCATGTAGCTGAATGTCACGCCAAGGACACTTCAGAGACCACAGACCATCCTGGTTTTAAAAAACACCTCCTCCCTTCATATCTATGACTTTTACTCCATGGATCTGCAACTGGACTGCTGAGAGATGGGGGGATTAGCACAAACCGGGAAACTCCAAATATAAAATATATTTGCCTTCATTGTTTTTTCCTGACACTTCATGAAGTCTGCTATAATATGAATGCTCCCTCTAAAGCTTATGTTGACAACCCCCAGTGAGAGTGCTGAGAGTTAAACCTTTAAGTGGTAAATGGATCATGGGAACATCTACATCATAGGATTAATGCCATTAGTGCAGGAATGGGTTATCAGGGTGGGCTGCTGATAAAAAAAATCAACTTCGATTTTAGGTTCCTTCTCTTTCTTCATGTTATGATACAGGATGAAAGCCTTCCCCAGATGCTAGCAGAACTTCCTACTCTGCAGAACTGCCAGCTAAATAAACCTCCTTCATTTATAAATTACCTATCGATGGTATTCTGCTATATAGCAGAAAACAGACAAAGATAAGAATTGATATTCAAGACTACAAAGTCTGGTTCCAGCTGTCATACTTACATACTGCTCATGGGATACCTTCAGTCTACAGCAGTTTGTTGTAACATTACATTTTAGGACAGATGCTCTTCCCTTCTCCCAGAAGCTGCTCTTCTGGATATCATCCCTGGACAGGTGCCTGACACAGCCCGAAGAGCAGCTACTGACCTCCGCAACAGCAATTTCAAACTATAAAATAGCTTTGTTTTTGCCCAGGATTATAAGTTTCTTGAGGGTAAAAATTATTAGCTTACAAGTTTGGCCAATAAATCTTGATATGGACAAATGAAGCCTGGATAATTTTTCATGACTGCTTTTTTTAAGAGTCATTTCTCCTAGGTTTTTAAAGCAGTAAATCCTACTGGAAGGGGAAAGAGGGTCAAAATCCTTTACCTTTAATGAGTCAAGTTAGTAAGTATATGGGATGCTATGTACAAAGGGATGATTATCTGAAGGCATTTTGAATAATGCAAATAGGTGGCTTTCACAGTCATGTTTAAAGGGCACAGATGGTTTGAAACCAGAAAAAAGAATCAAACGATTTTGCCATGAAGTTCTTTTGTCTTTGATAATTTCTGAACATTACGAAAGACTTCTTAATTTGGCTCTGTACTATGTAAAGCAGATGGCCTCGGTTACTAAACTGATCAGTATGATTTCTATCATTCTAATGGTTGCCATCATTATTGAAAAAAAATGTTGGTGCAGGGAGCAAGGCTGCACAGCAAGGCTGTTATGTACAGCACTGGGAATAACTGGATGATACATTCAGAAAGGATCCAGGGACGTAGTCAAGGCCTCTCGGCAGAGATCCAATTTTCAAAAAGCACATTTTGAAGTGAATGATGCCATGTCGTCTATAAAAAAATGTGTGTTTCACTTAGTGGCTTCTTAAAAACACAACAGAAAGGAGAACAATAACCAAGGGAAGTTGCCAGAGATGCCTTAATTATTTGAAATGCCTCATCTGGGTTTGGAATACTCTAAACCCCTGTGAGATGGACTCATAAGCTGGGTGTGGTGGCACAGGTCTGTAATTCCAGCACTGTGAGAGGCTGAGGCAGGAGGACTGCAAGTCCCAAATCAGTTGGAGCAACCTAATGACTTACCAAGACCTTATCTTAAAATTAAAAATAAATAAAATGCTGAAAAAATAAATAAATGTGTAGCTCAGTGTTAAGATCCTGAGTTTAATCCTAGTACCTCAAAACTAAAAATGAAAAGATGAACTCACTATCTGCTACCATTCTAGGCTAAGTGATTATCTCACAAATACAAACAGAATAACAAAATAAAGGGACCTCCTCAGTCTAACAGAGCTATTTTCTGAGACAGTTTCCTCAGCTGAAGGCATTGTCACTGATTCTCTCCTTTGTCATCAAAGCACTTCTCTCTGCATGCTGGACTCTGTATATTCCAAAGAACAACTCCCTAAAGTCAGTGTGCAAGAAGTGCACTGGGGCATCCTTTATTAAGAACCAGATATACAGCAGAACCATTTTCCACAAACAAAAATTCAAAGACAATAAGGAAAGGCACAAGATTTTTAGCACTGTGCAAACTTTCTCTACTACTCTAATTGGAATTTCTGATTTGTTTATTTTTGTGATTGTTTGACTAATGTGTACACCTGTACTTGACCTGAAGATCATGAACCACTTTTGTTTTTGACTACCACACTATGTCCAAAACATTATGCGATGCTTAAAACACAGTAGGCCTTTGAGTATTTATTGAGAAAGGGAAGAAACAAAAGATAGGAGAAATTGGGAAGGGACAACAGCCAAAGGGGAGGGAGCAAAGGAAGGAGAGGAAAAGAAAAAGGGGTACTAGAAAATATAAAATCCTGCTTCATGGGTCTGGCGTTAGGAGAACTTACCTTCTGTCTTTCAAGCAAACAGTCTAGACCTAAAAATGCTTTAACATCTTATATGTGATATTTATTCACAAGCCCATAGAGAGTGACTAGCCTCAGAAAGCACTAAGGTAGGCCTTAAAATTTTATATCAACCATGTAATTGGACCCATCAAGGGAGAAATTGGTTTTCTATGCCTAGAAATTGGTAGAAATTTTATTATTTCTGAATTTGCAAAATAGCATGTACTTGAAAAGTACAATTGAGTAGACTTACAAAATTCTCAGGCAAGATGTGAGTTTAAGCTGGTGATTTCTCTCCCCAACAGAAACAAGGCTCGGGGTCTAAGAAACAGAAACTGTAGACACTGAGCTCATTAGCAGGCTGCACAGCTACCTGCAAGCTCTCAGCGCCTCTGCAAATGGACGTGCTGAAAAGCTGTTGATTTGAGAGGCCAATGTGAGCACTGTCTGTGCTGTATCTGCAGCAATTCTGTCCTTCAAGAACTACAAGCTTTAGACAGAGCACCCACCAAGTATTTGTGAGAGGCTCAGCGCTATCTCTAGTGCTGCTGTTGGTTTCACTATGGCCCTTTTCTGCTTCCAAGTAGTAATCTAGGAGATCAAGGGTCCAGACCAACTACAACACTGAGAGGTTACCGGGGCTGCAAAGGAGTGGGCAGGCTGGAGGATAAATGAAGAGCCCCCAGATGGACCAAGGTAAGAGCAAAGGTTTTAGAGTTTCACAGTTGAATACAGCTTTTCTAATCTGGAGATTTTTGGGGGGAGAGAAAGAGTGCTCCTGAAGTGGAAGCTAGGACTTTCAGGTAGGTCTTGGATATGCTTGATAGTCACAGGAATTTGAAGTTCAAAGATGGTGTGGGATAGGCGAGTCTCCAGATAATACAATATAAGCTTGAAGTCTGGTTTTCTCTTGGTAAATTTTCTGTTATTCAACAATGATAGAAACAGCAGAAATGAAAACCTTTCAGCACATTAAGAACCTGGAACAAAACCCAGCAAAGTTGTTCCTTTTGCTTCTTGGAATAAGGAACATAGGGAATTGGGACCATCTCACTACTGACTACCTGATCTATTCAGGGACTATTTGCTGTTGGGCATCCATAAGTAGGCTATCCTTTCCTTGGCCAATCTGTATGTTATGCATATTTTTCTCAGTAACTACCTTAAATTCTTGGTATATCATTTCTTTAAAGATGGCATTCCCTGAACTTGGCAAAGATATCTGACTCACAGGAAATACTCAAAAGATACTCCCTAATGCAAATGAAGGTCTACATCACATGTTGAATTACACTGGACTTGCTTCCAATCAAATTCTGGTTATTTTAGAAAAAATAATTACTGGGAAATGGATGCATAAATAAAGAACTGAAGGATTGGATGGAAATTGCACAATTGCTTATAATTATGAAAATTCACACAAAATGTAAATTCTATTGAATGCAAATAATACTACAATAAAGTTAGTATCTAACAGCCAACTGAGTAGCACAACATGAATTTGCACCCAAATTGACTATCTCTTGACCTTGCAGTGGTCTAGCTTCTTTGGTCAGTTTAGGGTGAATCTGGAGGTATTTCCATGTGTTAGCACTCTGCATTTCCCCTTCTGCAGAAAGCTTAAGTGTATCTCTTACCCATTTTTATTGGGTTTTTAGATGCTAAACACCACAAAATATTTTAAATGTTTAATAAACAGTATCTTTGATAATAAAAAGAAAGCAAAGATTTATAGTACAAAAAAAGTTATGAACAAGACATTTCTCCCAGAGTTGATGGGAATAAATTATTAATAGTTAGATTACGGTAAAGGGAACTATAAATTGATTAGTGCTGTAATAAAATTTCTATTTTTAAAATGTTTCAAGCATTAGGAAAGACTCATCTATAGAAAACTATTCACAAGCTTTCAGAGATTAGGTCTGCTATCCCAAAAGATAAGAAATTCTACAGCTTCTTTTGAGAAATTGGTAGGTAGCTACTTTTCTTTAAGAAAAAAAGATTATAGTAATTTCAGAAAACATGTCTACCTAATTGCATCACCACAAGCCATATCTGTTTTGTCAAACTTTAAAATTAGCCTGCTCAAGTTTATTCAAGAAACCTAGTAAGAGAAAAATTCACACCTCTGGACCATCACATCTTCATTAATAGAAGGAGACAAAAAGTGACTAGGTTACACTGCTTTTTGGTACATCTTCTCGCTGGAAAATCATTACTCCTCATCTACTTTTGGCCTTATTTACATATCTGGTCAACAAGATGGTGACCTGGGGAGTGCCTTAAGTGGACCACTCTGTTTGGACATTTCCGCTCACCTTTCCTGATGAAGTCACTGTCTGTGACAGGCTGAGGAGCAGGGCCCCTCTATTCTCATTTCACAGAGGGTGATAGAGGAGTTAAGTGACTTGCAGAAGGTCATGCAGCCAGTCATTGGTCAGAACCAAAATAGAACTGGGAGTCACGGACTTCCTTGTTCGTGCTCAAATGATTCAAGGACAAGAGAAGTAACTCCTGAGCTATAAAGTAACACTAGAGGCCTTCGGTTTTTCTCACCCTTACACAGGATGAGCTATGACATTTCTCTAGTTTAACATTAAAAAAACAAAAATGAATGAGAGGGTTTTGAATTGGTAGGCAAAAGAGGAGACCAAGAATGTGAAAGTTAACTCCAGCTTTTTTGCTACCTAGCTGTAACTATATGGTTAAATTTGAGAGACTTCCTTTCTATAAAATAGAGATATTAAAGAACTACCTACTAAATAAGCTTACTTAACAAAGGTGATAGATCCCTAAGTATTGTTACTCCAGACATAGGGAAAAGGAAGATATGAAGACATTTGGGGGCGGGGCATTCCATTTAAGATAAAAACAAGAATCCAGTGTAGGTGACATCCTAAAAACAGTACCCTAAGCTTTTGAATAGGATTTCTGAGAAGCAGGACTGTGGGCATGTATTTCAAAAATGCTGACTTATTGTGCATTTGGGCAACAAACCCTCTGTTCTGGTGCTATAACAACATTATCACCTTTGCTGTACAAATCAAGCTTGATAAAGGGCCATTTTTAATTCACAGACATGCTTATACTTTTGCAAAAAAAAAAAAAAACTAAAAAAAGCTTTTAATTACTATTTGTGGAGCATCTAAGACAATTAAATGCTTCTGATTACCCTTTTGTTTTTAAAAACATAGAAGCAGAGAATAAACATTTCTACACAGCCATTAGAGTAAAATGCCTTTTGAGGCAGAATGCTTTGAATACATTCTGCCTTATAAAAACTGTATGAAAGGATAGTACAGAAAAAGGCTGTGAGGCATGACATGGCCTATCACGTTGTGCATGCATGAGTTAGTTTTTACAAGATCAGAAACTAAGATGAATACTATTCAACCTAAGCCTAATGCTTTGGAAGTTCAGTATCACATTGCTTGGGGTCACTGGCAGAGCCACTCAGAGGTACCATCTCTGGAGGGCTATACATTTTTAAAATATTTAGATGAACCTGTAATTTATCACCTAAAATAGAAATGTCACTGTTCCACTTTAATGTGAAAAGGGATTATGTTCATGTCATGATATCATCATTTATGGGGGTTTCTATTTTCATGAATAGTAAGTAATAAACTTTAAACCCTTTAAAAATCTATTCACATAACTTAAGTCCAAGTTAGACGCAAGTCAGGAGGAGTGGTCTTGGGCTATAGATAACAGCATTTTTGGGATTCTCATTACTGGAGAATCACTGTTCTTTCTGAATGATGCCTAATCAACTTCTACAGCATCTTACATTTTATATAGTATTCAATCTATCAGTAAGAATTACTATACACCAATTTAAATAAAGGAAGTGACTAAGGATGGTAACTATTCCAAAGTCACACAGATAGTAAATGTTATAATTCAAAGTCAGTTTTAAGCCCAATGCATTTGACATTCAACAAAATCTCTCATGGTTTCAGTAAAAGAGGTGGGTAGTGAGACAATATATAAATGATAAACACTTTAGGCCACAGAGAGTTTATAATCACTACTTATCAATGTTATTTACAAATGTTTGCCTTGTGTAATCTGAAGCAAGACAGTACAGTGGTTTGGGTATGGACTCTGAAGTCAGATTATTCCATATCTTATCCTGTTATTATTAGCTATGTGATCTCAGACAAGTTACTCAAGTATCCATGGCCATTTTCTTATCTTTAAAATGGGAGTGATAATAGAACTACATATGATTAGAATGTAGATAAGATGCATGGTCATAAAGCATTCAGAATAATGTCTGCCATATATTAAGTGCCATAAAATTGTTATACAGATTATTTTATTATAGTGTTGACTGTGCTCCTTCAATTGTTAATAACAACTTAGTGAAAAAATTTTCATACACAGATATCAACTCATGTACATATGCTTAAAAGTTTCTTTTGACCAATCCTGGTAGTTTTGCCACATAATCAAAAGGAGCAAAGAGTCTCTTCCATCATGATTGTAGAAAGCGATGAGACCACCACTGGGTGTTCAGTCTGTTTCTGACTCACCAGTCAATTCTGCTCCACTACTAAGACAACTACCAATGGATTACACCTAATAATTATGTGGGTTGACCAAAGAAAGAACGTTATTCATCAAACCCATCTGCACTACTAAAGCTTTAGCTTGAGACCTAAAGCCTGCATCAGCTTCTGGTGAATGTCCAAGACTCTGAAGTCACATGCATACTCCAGATTTGAATGATAAATAGATTTCAAAGTCAAAGGGTAGACTGCTGAAAAGACCTGGCCAGTTACTGACAGGGAAATTTCATGTGGATTGGGCTTCTGGTCTTCTAACAGTTGATCTGTCCATTTCCGTAGTGTAAGGTTCTCACAAAGAAGCCATCCAAATACATTTATTTATGGTATTAAATTAAAAATATTGTACCTTAGAAATGACTGATTGTATCTCAGGATTATGACCATTAAAATTATTTGCTACTTTTCCACATTTATCATCTTAAAGATATAAGATCTCTCTGGTTGTTATAGGAAAGGTCTTTCATGGTTCATCTTCATATACCAACTATCAAAGCATAAGTGGCAGATACATGTCAAAGGACGGTGGTACAAGATGTGAAAACATCAGCCACTTTTTCACTCTATGATAGGGCAAAGCGACGTGCATAAAATTAATTCCTCTGAAAATTATATTTTTTACACCATTGGAAAAGTGCAGTACCAAACAGTTGAACGATGGTGATGAGTAACTTTACTGTACTTGCATTTTTATTGCAGGTTTTACTGTTTTCTCAGGGTTACTGTTTTTTCCATGCAGCTCTGTCAAGTGTCAGCTATGACTTTTTGAGTAGCTTTGAGTAATGGGATCTGCTAATGTTCTGTACATGAAGAAATTCTATAACACTCGCTTCTCTAAAAATACTGCTGTCTGCCACTGGAGCCAATCAACAGTGATGAATAGCTAAAGGGACAAGTAGGTCTCTAAATTTACTTCATATCTGACAGCCCTTCAGCAGATATGGATAATGGATCCTTATGACTCATAAATGCAACCTCCCTACAAGCAAGCCCTTTCTCTTCCACATAAGAAAAGCCAAGGCTTCTTAATAACCCACTACATTCTGGCCTCCTTTTAAAAAAGCCAACAAAAATTTGTGAAATGCATGCATCAGAATCTATGCAGTTTTGGGACTCAATATAAAAAGTTGAACAGGATATCTTTTTACTCTCTTTAAAAGCTGTTAGTATGAGACTTATTGGTTAGTTTGAACTAATATGACCAATCAAATGAAGCTGAAACACTATGTGTGTGTGTGTGTGTGTGCGCGTGACCTTCAAGTATTCATGTGATTAATCTGCATATTGTAAAATTTGTCCCAAATAGATCCCCACATATTTAAATGGGGCCAATTTTATTCTCTAGATGGGCAATTTGGATTCATGCATATAAAAATATTTGTTAAGCCCTTAAGACATGCTTGAAGCCATATGCTACATGTTGGGAATCCAGTGATGATACAGGATGGAACAAATTACACACAGAAAACCAGTTACCTACTGAACTCATGATCTTTTCAAAAACAAAAATATTGCTAGCACTCAGGAGGCTGAAGCAGGAGGATCGCTGTGAACTCAAGGCTACCCTAGGTTACCCAGCGAGTACAAGACCAGCCTTAACTATGTAGCAAAACTCTTAGAATCTTAAATAAATATTTTTATGTGTTTGTTACATGTTTTGGCTGACTGGAGCTCAAAATTATAAGCTAGGTGTTTAAGGCACTATGGCCTTTCCAAAATAGAAATATCTTTGTGGGGTTAAAGTATTAGGATATATTTAAATTTTTCAAATCAAAAGAGGGCTTTTGTGAACTCATTACACCTAGACAACTACTTAATAAGAATCTTTTCTTTTCAAAACCCATCCTTGTCCTTCACTTACTCAACCTCACACATGAAGGCATTTGTTTGTACTAAAATTCCAACAATGAGTCTTAAGTTCAAGTACTTTTGATTAGTGATTCAGTGAGAACACAGCTAAGTTAGAGAGTTAAAACTTAAGTAGCCATTAAGTAGCTTATGACAAACCTAACCCGTTCTCAAAACACCTGACATGGCAACTAAGAACATCACATTTTCTCTACCATGCTATATACATCCAATAGTACTATCAGTTCTCCTCACTAATACTCCTTATATGACCCATTTTATCCTGATATTTTACATAAACACTACTGGCTTATTATACTTATGAATATAAAGAAATTGGTGTTCAAATATTTTAAAAGACTTTTAAAAATCATTATTCATTCCTGTTTTATTGACTGTATTCTCTATCTATTCCGAGCAGCAGTCTCTTTGCTAGTCACTAGGATTAGAAAGCCAAATGGGAATAGGGAATCCTTAAACTATCAAAGGATATTTTTAAAAATTAAGTAGAAGAAACATTTCCCAAAACTGGATTTAATTTTTTTCCCATAATTTTATTGAGAAACAAATACAATAAGACAGTTTCAAACCAAAGTGGTAGGACAGTTTCAATAATTAACACATTGCATACATTCTTCCTAGTGCTTAATTGCTGTAAAAGATGCAGACATGATATCCTATTTATGAACACTATTAGAACAAATCCCTCTATTCATTAAGAGAATGTAACTCTATATCTATCCTAACCATTTTGAATACACATATACAAAATGGACATTCATCTATATCCCCTTTTTTTTTGCTAAGTTCTGTTATTTGAATCTTATAGGTGTATTAACTCAGCAAAATATTCTAAAAGAGTGCAGTAGTCCATAATAGTATTGGGTCTTTTGCTTCACTGGTAATGTCAGAAATTATTCACCTGAGTCCCTTACAGCTCAACATAGCACCATGGCTTCCCTTCTTATACTTAATTTTTATACTTTTCTGCTGGATAGTTAAGACCAAGATAAAGCAAGACCTATGCAACAAATGAGTTGCAGCTTTTGGGCCTAAAAAGGTCAGTGAAATCCCCTCAGGATTTATCCTGAGATCCTGTACCTCAGATTGTAGATCCCTTTGTCAGTGTCAGCCATGTGGATGAGTCACGGCCATTTCTTGGCCAATATGCTCTCTGTGAAAGCCTGAGAGAATGTTTTCTCTGCATGTGACTCTGCTTAGTAACACTCGATATCACTGATCACTTTCTTCTTTGGCCCCATAATGTCCTTGATCAGAAAATTTGGGCTCAGTAGAATAAGCGCTTGCCTGGCAAGCATGAGGTCCTAAGTTCAATCCCTGGTACCAATAAATCAATCAATCAATCAATCAATCAATCAATCAAGCAGTCAAAATCATTTTAGAAAATTTGGGACACTACAGAGTTACATGACGTTACTGTACAAGTTCTCCTATGTCCAGAGTCTTAATTGAGCTTGGAAGGCTAGGGCCAAAATGTTGGCTTTCCTTGCAGCCCTCCTTTTTCTGTAATTTTGGTCTGCAAACTTAGGTTGTTAACACTCCATAAGAGAAGCTTATTGTTATTATCATACAACTTAGGCTGTTAAGCTTACCCTCACTATCTGTCTGAATATCAAACATCTTTTCTTTTTTTCTTTTCAAAGTTTTATTGATAAACATATAGCAATGAGACAGTTTCAAATCAAATCGAAAGTACAGTTTCAACAAATAATACACTGCAT
>NW_004524709.1:2069840-2071664 GCF_000260255.1 Octodon degus | reverse complement strand
CCTATTCTTATTCCTTTTATTTCTTTCTCTTGTCTAATGGCTGTACCTAATGACTGCAGAACTATATTGAATAGAAGTGGTGATAGAGGACATACTTGCCTTGTACCAGATCTAAGAGTAAAAGATTTCAGTTTTTCCCCATTTAGAATTGTTAGCCATTAGGTTTTCATGAATGGCTTTTACGAGATTGAATTAGAGGCCATCTATTCCAATTTTCTGTAGGACTTTGAAAATGAATGAGTGTTGGACTTTGTCAAAAGCCTTTTCTGCATCAATGGAGATGATCCTGTGGTTTTTAGTTTTCGCTGTATTGATATAGTGTATTACATTCATAGATTTTCAAATATCGAACCATCCTTGCATTCCTGGGATGAATCCTACCTGGTCATGGTGTATGATCTTCTTGATGATTTGCTGCATTCTATTTGCTAGCATTTTATTGAGGATATTTGCATTTATGTTCATGAGGGAGATTGGCCTGTAGTTCTCTGTCTTAGTTGTGTCTTTTGTTTTGGTATGAGTATAATACTTGCCTCCAGGAATGATTTTGGGAGGATTGTTTCCTTTTCAATTTCATGGAAGAGTTTGAGGAGTATAGGGAATACATCTTCTGTAAATTTAATGTAGAATTCAGCTGTGAATCCATCTGGACCTGGACATTTCTTTGTCGGTATGTTTTTAATTACATCTCGTATTTCATTGGTTGTTATTGGGCTATTGAGAGTGGTTATATCTCGTCGATTCAGTTGGTAATTTATACCTTTTTATGAATCTGTCCATTCCTTCTGTGTCTTCTATTCTGTGAGAGTAATGATTCTCGAAGTAGTTATTGATAATCTTCAGAATTTCACTGGGTCTGTGGTAATTACACCCTTTTCATTTTTTATTGCTTGTATTTGAATTTTTTCTTTCCACTTTTTGATGAGGTTAGCTAGGGGCTTATGGATTTCATTTAATCTTTCAAAGAACCAGCTTTTTGTTAATTTTTTGAATTGTTTTCTTTGTCTCAATTGAATTAATTTCTGCTCTAATCTTTATGATTTCTTTCCGTCTTTGGGCTCTGGGTTTGGTTACCTCTTCCTCTTCTAATTGTTGAAGGTGCAGCATTAGGGTATTTATTTGTTCTTGTTCTGTTTTCCTAATGTGTGAGTTCACAGCTATGCATTTCCCTCTGAGAACTGCTTTTATCTTATCCCATAAATTATGATAAGTTGTGCTTGAATTTTCATTGAATTATAGATATTGTTGAATTTCTTGTTTAATTTCATCTGTGACCCATTGGTTGCTAAGTAGGGTGTTGTTTAATTTCCATGCATTTAAGGTGTTTTTCTGTTTTTTTGGTCATTTATTTGTAGTTTCCTTGCACTGTGGTCAGATAATGTGCATGGGAGAATTTCTGTTTTTTTGCATAGATTTAAGCATGACCTATGGACTAGTATGTGGTCTATTTTCGAAAATGACCCATGTGCAGCTCAGAAAAATGTGTATTCACCTGTGTTTAGGTGGAACACTCTGTATATTCTCCAAGTCCATTTTTTTCAAGCTCTGGTTCAGTTCTGTTATTTCTTTGCTAATTTTTTGTCTGGTTGGCCTATCTTTTTGGGATAAGAGGGTCTTAAGTTCTCCTGTTAAGATTGTGATGTTGGATATTAGATTTTTCATGTCCATTAAGATTTGCTTTATATAATTGGGTGCTCCCGTGTTTGGTGTATACGTATTTATGAGTGTTACCTCTTCCTCTTGAAATTTTCCCCTAACCAGTATATAGTGGCCTTCTTTATTTCACTTGATCATTGTTGGTTTGAAGTTGAGACTGTCTGAGAA
>NW_004524709.1:2061495-2069308 GCF_000260255.1 Octodon degus | reverse complement strand
TTTCCTTTGAATGTGATCTGCTTCTTTTCTCTAGCGGCTTTCACTAGATTATTCTTGTGCTGAATTTCTGGGATCTTGACTATTTTATGTCTCAGTGTGTTTTTAATTGGGTTGAGGTTACTTGGCATTCTGTATGCTTCGGTTACCTGAATGTCAGATTGTTTCCTCATATCTGGGAAGTTTTCTGCTATTACCTCTGCCCATATTTTTTTTAATGTCATTTGTATTGACTCCTTCTTTCTCATTGATGCCTATTAGTCTCACATTGTTCATCTTTGTATCACCTTGCAGGTGATGGATCATTTTTTCCTGAAACCTAGTTGTTTTTAAGAGAACCTTTCTTACCTTTTCACCAGCTGCACCAGCGTCTTCAAGATCTGAAACTCTGTCTTCACTTTCACTTAAATGGTTTTGCAAGCTTGTGATTGAGATTTTAAATTCCTCTATGTCTCTTTGACTCTGCTTCATGCGATCTATTTCTTTTCTGTATTGCTCATTCAAGGAATACATCATTTTTCTAATCTCCCCTATTTTTTTTTTATCAATGTCTTCTTTAGAAGCAGGTATTAATTCTTTTATTGCTGTGTTTTTTTCAGATTGGGTTTCCTCCCTATGTTTCTGTAGTTGACTCTACTCAGATGCTATGAGTTCCGAGAATTTTCTTATTTCAGAAAATTTTGCTCTGAGTTCCTCCATAGTTCTCTGCTGTTGCTTATTTTCTATCGATGCTCTTAATTTGTACATTTGAGCTGAGCTAGTAGAAAAGAATTTCGCTCTGTGTTCCTCTATGACTTTCTGCTGTTGCTTATTTACTATCGACACTATTAATTCATACTTTTGAGCTGAGCTAGTGTCCTCTGCACTTGTTTGGGTGGGCATTGGGTTTCCTCCATATGTTTCTGCATTTGATTTTTTACTGCAGATGCTATTAATTCAGAGATTTCTTTTTTCATTTCCTAATCTGAGTTCCTTTATACCTTTCTGTAGCTTGTTTTTTTTTTTTCAGAAGCCTTTGATTCATTGATTTCAGCTGTGTGATTCCCAATTTGTTCTGTGTTAGTGTTCTCTGTACTTGTTATGGGTGGGCTTGTGTTCTGAGATTGCATTTTGCTCCTCCTCGTTGTCATTTTGTGTAGCACTGTCTTCTGACCTTTGTTGTAGAGCTTTGGTGCAGATATGAGCTTAGCACCTACTGATGTTCAGGTGCAGATCTACAAAGTTTGAATTTATCCAGCTGAGCCTGGCTTGGGTCTGGCTGTTGTGCTCAGCTCCTTCTTGCTGATCACTCTTGGGAGTGAACCTGTTGTGCCCCTCTGGCAAGATGTTCTGCTCCTGGACTAGCTGGGTGGTTCTGTCCCCTACTCTCTCTGCAGGGATTGTAGCTGCAGGGTTTAACCTCAGGCCTGTATGCCAGGTCTGAGCTGTGTCTGGAGGGGACAAGGTGGAGTAAGTGGGAAAGGCAGCTCTCCCACACACTCACCAGGCCTGGGGTAGGACTGGATCTGGTGGTCCCCAGAACGCGGCAGAAACTCTCACTGGGCGGGCAGGGTGGGGTGCTGCGGAGTGGTGATGGGGGTCCCAAGGGGGTGGAAGAGGGTCTTACCCATGCTGCGCCTGGGCTGGGACTGGCAGGTCCTGCTGGCGCAGTGTAGCTGGAAACTCTCCCACACACTCACTGGGCCTGGGCTAGGACTGGATCTGGGGGTCCCTAGAACACGGCAGAAATTTTCACCCCACAACTGGATTTGTAAGCTGTTTGTGCCCAATTATTACTTTAATGGAACCAGCTACAATTTCTTCCACTTATAGTTTCAATCCAGAATACATCAGATACAAGATATCACTGAAGAAGCTAAATGCCTGAACATATTCTGACATTGGAGACTCCCTTAAGTTCCTCAAAAGCACTTCAAGAAAGAATTCAAGAAGTAATGGTCCTAGAAGACGACAACTGTCAAATCAAGAACTTAGATTTTGTTTATTTCTGGGCTAGTTGCATGAAGGGGACAAACAAGGACTTTAATTCAGGCAGCTTCACATACAAAGAGCTGTAGGATCCCTGGGCACGGCAGACTGTCAGGTCTAATAAGGGATTTTCAAGACACCAGCTCCACTAGAACATAAGAGGCCTTTTCTGACTCTAATTTCAGGAATACCTTCTTCCAACACAAGGTTTTTATAAAAAATAAAATGTACTTGAACACTCCACATAGACATATTCAAAGGTGCAATTTGAAAGATCTCTTTTTCTATGGCTACGTCCTTCATCCTATCTCCAGAAAAATTTTAATAAAAAGTTCAACAAGTGTTATCATCCTCTTTCCTCTATCCTCTCATATATTTCTATATTCCCCTAACAGCCAATTAGTGATAGCACAGAGAAAAATGAATTCTATAATATTCAGGGCCCCTTATTCCCCATGCACCATCTAGTAGAGATGATAGTTATATTAATAATAATAATGATTCTGATGATAGTATACTCAATGAATTTAAAATATCTAAAAAAAATCCTTTTTATACAGGCAACAAAATAATCTTGATTTCCTTTTCAGAGATATTTTTCAAGAATTATAAAGCACTCATATTACCTTGGCAAGAGTCACCATAGTTTCTAGAATAGAATGACATACAAATTTGTGAAGCATTCATATTTTTTCTTTGGCAGCACATATAGAATAGAATGCAAGTTAAAGCCATTTGTGTTTTAAAGTGAGAAGATACTGACTTACTGAAGTCTGTCTCTTTCTTTTTTGTATTTCAGTACAAATGTTGCTTATATTAATATAATATTGTTGATAGTTTATTGTCACTGGAATTCCTTTTTCTTAATATCGGACTTGCAGTGATCCTCCTGTTTTCAGCTTCCAAGGACTGAGATTACAGGCTCGCACCACCCCGCCCAGTCTCAATGGGTAGGACTGGCACAGCACACTGGGAATCAAACCTGGGTGCCTGAGCCTGTCTAAGCAGGTGCTTTAGTCTGCTGAGCTATCTAGCCAGCCCATACCTACTGAAGTATTAAGTGTTGCACTTCACTGCCCACTGGCTTTCTAAATACTGGTAATAAGATAATAAAGTGTCACTGAAGTTGGGACACAAGCTTCAGAAGTGTGGAAAGGGTAATACATTTTTTAAGACTCCATTTCAAAATCATCTACATCATAGGTTAGTTCATACTTGCCACCATTTTGTCAATAAATTATTGTTCCCTAAACTTCTCTTGCCTCATAGATGCTTTTATTAGTTATTACATGCTTACATGAATATAATGTTGCTTATATTAATATAATATTGTTGACAGTTTACTGTCACTGGAATTCCTTTTCCTTAACAAATATGAAAACAACCCTCTGGCTACCTATCCTACTTATTTCCTTTGTTATTAACAAACATATTAACAAAAAGACATAAATGTAGCCCATTTTCAATCTTTCACTTCCATTTCCAGTTGGAAATTTGATAAACCACCAATAGCTCAAATAACAACTCTATCTTTCTCATTTGAGTGTGTGTATGCATGTATGTGTGTTTGTGATTGGTATTAGGGATATATGCACGCAACAGTCTTATATATACATGTATATATTTGTACATCCAGAAATGTTAGATTTCACATTGTTTTGAATTTCATTTTTTAAATCCTTCTTTTTCCATATCAGATAACCTATAATTTCAATTTCTCTATGTGCTACCTAGTAAATGGTCTATTGATGATGCTTTCTACATCCTGAGATATAATCTTAAGGAAACTAAAAAGCTTAGTATTTTCATGGCTGAAATATATAGAATAATATATAAGATCATTCATGGTAGAATAATATAGAAGATACTATAAATGCAAAATTTATTTGATTTTTAAAAAAATATTTTATTTATTGTTACAGGGTTTCACCACGCAATTCCAACTCATAGTGATTGTCCTGTCTCAGTCTCCCCATTGCTAGGATTGCCCGGTTTTGGTAACCGCTGAGCTACCTCCCCAGCCCTACAAAGTTTTTCTGAAAAGACATTTATAACCCATAAAAATGTGGTAAGAACAGTATCAGTTAGTCCACATTGACACAGGACATTTATAAAATTCCACTTTAGTGTTTGATGTCAAATTAAAGTCTCCTTTAAAAGAGGAGAGGCTCCTTTAAAAGCCTCCCAAAATGGAGCCGAACAATAAACAGTTCAGTAGATTTAAGCTACTCTGCCATATATACAAACACTTAACAAGTATTCCTTAGAATAAAATGGGTTGAGCACACAGACTGCACTAACTTGTCTCTTATCAAAGAATAGGAGACTCTTCACAAAATATTTGATTATTATTAGTGAAACAAATTCATAGGACACACCTACCATTGCTTTATGAGAAACCTCTTTCTAAAATATATTGTCTGAGATATTAATTTATTCTCACATTGCTGGTGGTAATATACTGTCAGGATACCCAACCTAAATGTGAGATGTGTTGTTTACACTACACACATAGTAAAGGAAGACTCATTTGTGCAATTTCAAACATTTTTCATCTGCAATCTCTATGACATGAAGGGACGTTAGTGTAAGAGATAATGCTTTCACATCAGCTGCACAAACATTGGGACTCCTCTTCAATCCATATCCAGGAACAGTTTCCCATTTAGAAAAAGAAAAAAGAAAACTCTCCACAATTGAAAACAGCTTTCCTATAAAATCTGTTAGGCTTTGGCAGGGGAATATTATGAGTTTATGAAATCGATTTTATTAAATATAGGCTGAATAAAAACTAAGTTTATTCGAATGGATCATTTTCAACTACTCTGGAGTTCATCATCAACAAAAAAATCAACATACTGTACTTTACAAAGATGCTTTACTTTTAGAAGTCACTAGATGATCTACCTTATAAATATGCAAGTTGTTCATCAAGTTTATCTAGTCAGTTTGCCTATGTTTACCATGAAAATACCAAATGGGAAGATGAAGATGAACAGATCGAAGGCCCAGAAAGGCTCTGGGCTTTATCTTCCAATCTGACAGCCACTCTCTCTTGCTATACGTTCACAGAGTTATGCAATTTTGAAAATAAGATTCAGTGGGCCATGTTATTTATTTATTTATTTATTTATTTCAGTATCTGGGATCAAACTCAGGACCTTGCACTTGCCAAGCAGGCACTTGTGCTGCTGAGCTACTTCCCGGCCCATGGACCAGGTATTGTTATACTACAACTCACTCCATGTTGTGGCATTCAAGCTTCTCAGCACTCAGGTATGAAATGAGATGGTGGTTAGAGAAAAACTTGCACCTCTGAGACACAGGCCCAAGTATTTCTCAATGAGGCTGCCTTGGCACACTTTACTCCACCATCCCAGAACAGTCCTCTGTTGCTTCACTACTAAGAAAACTGACCCTCAGGGGATCCTTTCAGGATTGCACTGGCCACCTTGCTGCTTTTTTTTCCTTCTCCAAACAGTAGCAAAATACTATCAAGAAGCCCTCATTCCCTCTAAACTCTGGTCTCTCCACCTCAGAATGTTATATTATCTTCACTAAATTTTTCTGTTTTTAGTTCATCAATTAAGTTCATCAATTAACACATTTACAAACCTAAGCAATGTATATACCACGCAAAATAATATGTAAAAGTCGAAACTGGGTTTGGTCCACACTGCCCTGTTCTAGGCATAAAACAGGGAAAAAGGTATTAAAGGCTGAAGAGCTTTTAATACTTGATTATTTCTGTTTCACAGAAAATTTTCTTCTGTCCACTCAATAAAAAATGAGGGGGAGAGAGCAATCATACATGTATGAAATTCTCTTACAGAAAGAACATCCTGGTAGTACATCTATAGACATGGTACATCTAGAAAGGACTAAAAACTAAATTATTTTGAAACATTAAAACAGGAACAAGAGGCCACTTTGTCACTGTTGCTCTCTAGTCTGTCTTGAATCCCACTTGTTTCCTAAAGCATTACCAATAAGTCTGCCTTTACTACAAAGGAGAGAAAAAGGAGATGATGAGAAAAAAATATAAAACTTCTTCACCCATCAGCTATCATTTGCTTATTAAGCAAGGTTTTAACTAGAAATCTCCAAAACTGTGGCATGTTGGAAGAATGTAGGGCTGAAGAACCACACGCTCTGGCCCTTCGTGTGAAAATGCTGTATTTACAATCCTGGCAGCTCTCAACAGACATGTGAGGCTCTAGGGATACTGTGGTTATCACTGCTTTCATGGAGGCATTTGCCAAGGAAGCCCAAATCTGCTTGATTTTCTAGAAATGGAATCAGGCTCCCCCACAGAGCCTTGTGTATGTGCCAACGTGTTACACAAACAAGTAACTACACAAATTAGTGGAACATAGGTAGTGTATTTGTGAAGTGGTACTGTGAGAACTAGCTCACCATAGAGACAAAATGTTGGATCCCTATATCACCATTGTTATGGTTTGTGTCTAGTTGTCCCTCCAAAGCCTCATACAGTCAAGGGGCAGCTTCTAGAGTTTGTGATTCTTTTTTTTTTTTTTTTTTTTCAAAAGGGAAAGTAATAATCATGTTTATTATCTAAGGTATTGAAAAAAAGATCCCAAATTACTGAACTCATTCTAATTGCTTTTAAATTATGTCTATTTTTTTGATGATTTCCTAATCTTCAATATTTAAAGTACTGAAAACAGACTCCAGTATTTCAACAAACCTGAGATTTGAAATAAAATATTCAGAAGAGACCAAAAAAAGAATCTTGATTTTTCTCTGATTGGCAATTCCAGGACTCTCTAAGATACAGGGTGTGTGAGAACCCATGAGTTTTTCTGGTGGGGGACACCTCTCTTTCCCTGAGGTGGGAACATCCCTGTCTTCCATGTGTTGTATTGTAGGGACACTTGGCCATGAACCAGGACCCTCACAGATCACCGTGTAAAGTTTCAACAGAGAAGGGAGTTTGGTCCTTTAGAACTAAAACAGTGGGATTCTCCTTCCTCATGTGAGCCTCAGCTGTGCAGATTATGACTGTGCACAGAACCCAGAAGCCTGCCCCTACCTCCACCAGGTAAACAATCTGTCTCCTCTCCTGTTGCTAGGCCCAGTATATCATAAGAGTAGAGCACTAGGTTGTGTTTCCATTTAGGTTCTGTGTTGGTTTCCTGAACAGTGCATGCATGATGTTAAACTCTGACTCTTCTATTACTGCCTTGTAGAAAGTATACAGGGGAAAGTAAGGAGAATAAGAAGCAAGTCTTGGGGAACTGCAGAAAGCACATGCACCTTCTAACTCCATTTTGGGATTGCCTGGCCCCAGACTGGAAGTACCTGAAGGCATCTGCGTGATGCAGAGCTCATTTTAAAGGTGTATGCAGAGTAAAAGGACCATAACCACAAGCTCATTATGATGGGGCCACAGATGGACGATGGGGTCGGTGGTGGCCACCGGAGACCAGGACAGGGGCTCAAGTGGAGCACTAATTAATTGACCTGGGGCCGACTGTATCATTTCCAAAAGCCACAACCCAAGATCCTTCCTAGTATTACTTGAGATTAGTTACTCTCGAAAAATAGTTGTTTTGTCTAAAATATATTCACGTCAAATATAATTAATTATTCACCTTAATGACATGTTTTAGGGCAGTTTTTTTCCTGTTACACACACACACACACACACACACACACATACACAGAACAGGCATATTTCAATTTATTGCATATAAGGTTAAGATTAACATACTTTAAAAGTTTTACATTAGGGCTGGAGAGATGGCTCAGTGGTCTAAAGCACCTACTTGAAACAAGCTTGGCAAAGCACAGGGACCGCGGTTCAATCCCCCAGCACCACATGCCA
>NW_004524709.1:2060307-2061395 GCF_000260255.1 Octodon degus | reverse complement strand
TTCTCTAATTTTGGTCTGCAAACTTAGGTTGTTAACCATCCAGAAGACAAGCTTATTGTTATTATCAAACGATTTAGGCTATCAAGCTTAACCTCACTGTCTCACTGCATTTCAAACATCTTAGGCATAACATGGAACAGGTATTTTTCATCAAGTATTGATATGTTGAACTTTAAGTCCCTACAGAATATAATGAAAAACATTTAAAAATTGGAATATATTTTAAAAATAGGCTTAATGAATTATATAATTCTTATGTTCACATGTAAGTCCAAAAATCTAACCATATACAACCTTGAAGCAGTACAGTTCCACAACATTCCTTTTGGTGTCTCCTGCCTTCATTCACCACCCCCTTCTTTTTGAACAATCATCTACCCAAGACACAGCACAGCAGCAACTGGCATGTCATGACAAGCAGCCTGTATTCAGAAGACCAGAATGACAGGCACTCCAGCATGAACCTACTATTACAAATTGCCATCTGCAGTGCAGTTGCTTAGATCACAGGTGTCAGTATGTTTAGTTAGGGTGAGAATCTTTCCAATTAACTGTTAGATTCAAAAATCTTCTGGAGATTCTCAGGATCATTGCCTTGCCCATCTTCTACATAGAAGTGTATGACTTGTCACTGTCATGTTTCCTAGCTCGTCTCCTTTCCCTCTCTTAGTTAGTCCTCGAGTTCTTGCTTTCCTTTTACTTGTATTATATCTTTTTATTTGTATTTCTTCTTTTGAGTTCTTATACTAGGGAAACTATACAATATTTACATATGTGTCTGGTTTATTTTTCACTTATGAGTATATCTTCAAGTGGCATGCACTTCAATATAAAGGTTTTGAGTTTATCATTCTTTATAGCTGAGTAATACTCCATTGTATAAAAATACCACATCTTTTTCATCCATTCCTCAGGTGAAGGGCATCTTCGTTGTTTCCAAGATTTGGCTATCACAAACTGTGCTGCTAAAAAAAGTAGGTACACATATATTCCTATGATATGATGTTTTCCGATCCTCCAGGAAAATTCCCAGTAGAGGAACAGCTGGTTTAAATGGGATTTCCAGTCCAACTTTTCTAAGGAGCATC
>NW_004524709.1:2018734-2048127 GCF_000260255.1 Octodon degus | reverse complement strand
AATGTAATAAATAAAAATAAATAAATAATTTAAAAAAAAATAAATAAAAGTTTTACATTAAAGCCAAGTATTATTAAATATCATATTTTAATGATTATCATTAAAATGAAAATTATTGAAATGGACTGAATAACTCCCTTGACCCCTAGTGATCCATTAGGGCCTCTGAAAAGATTTGAATGCTTATGGTATTTTTGTTCATTTTACAAAGTCCTTGTTGGGACATGGCAGCACATGCCTGTAATTTCCCCTCTGGGGAGGCTGAGGCAGGAGGGCCAAGAGTTCAAGGCCAGCCTGGTCTACAGAGGCAGAGAGCAGCTTTCAAGGGTTAGCAGGTGGGCTGGGCTGTTCATGGTCTCAGTCTGGCATCGTAGTTGTGGAATCTTGAAGGCAGAGGGATGGTCTTGTTTCCAGGAAATAACTGTCTTGGAGCTGGGCCCAGTCACACAGGGCTCAATCTTCCCTGGATCCAGGTGATTACAGGTTGAGGATAATGGCTGGTAGCTTCTGGGCATGGCTCAATGGTTTTGTCAATGATTTACCCTGGGGTCCTCAACCTTGGAAGCTGTCTCAGGTACTCTTCTCTTACTGCTGGAACAAATACCCAACACCCAGAATGAAGGGAGGAAAGGTTTACTTAGCTCACAGTTACTCAGGCAGCAAGCTAGCCTCTCTCCCCTCCTTACTTTGAAATGCAAATTAGATCCCGCAGGGCAGGTGCAGCATCCACACTCACAATAATCAATCACAGCTCTCTCGCTCTTTGCCACCACCATAAAGGGTTGCCCTCTGCCATGTGCCGCTCTGCCTTGGAGCCAGCTGAGTATAGACAGAAACCTCCAGTAACTGTGCATTAAATAAACCTTTCTTTCCTTTCTTCATTTTGACTGTCAGGTATTTGTTCCTGCAATGAGAGAAGAATAACTGAGATAACCATAATAAAAACACCAACTTCATCACTTCAAATGCAGTAACTGTCTAGATAAAAAGTATATGCTAAGTATCTCCTACCTGGAATGCTTGTGAGCAGAAGCTCCAGGTGTCAGTTTTTCAGAGTTAGGAATATTCACATAGACTTTACCAGTTAAGCATTCTCTAATCCAAAACACTAAAATCTGAAACCCAAATTTTTCAAGCTCCAGTAAAATTGAGTATTCCAGATTTCTGAATTAGAGATGTCAACCTGAGTTGCCTATGAAGCTAACAGAAATAAATGGTAGTGAACAGCAGCAAGAACTTGAGATGAGCAAAAACTTCTTGAACATTTTTTAAATCATAAAGAAATACAATGATAGAGGTGATGACAACAAAAGGATACAACAGATGAAATTAACAGGAGATACTTGACATGTACAAATGAACAAAGGATTAATATTTAGACTTTGAAAGATCAGTAAGAATAAAACCAAAACTCAACCAAAAATGCATATGAGATATGAATAGGTAACTGCAAAGAAAAAAAACAAAACCGACCAGTAAGTGGAGAAATGCAAATTAAAATAACAATACAGCTATCATATTAGAACCCAAAAGACAAATAACAATAAAATGAAACTTGGGAAAACAGGAATCTTCACTCAGAGATGTTTGGAGTCTAAATTGGTCTACTTGCTAAAACTAAAGATGTTCCTTCCTTTCAATCTGAAAGCAGAATAGAGGAACTCTCATGCAAAGCCCAAATTAGATAGCAACTTCACAGCATTACCACTTGAAGTATCCAGGAAGAAGAGGTTGTTTGTGGTTGATATTACTAAAGCAACTAATAAATAAAATGAGGATTTACATGATAAGATGCCATAGAGTAGTCAGAAGAAATAGATTTCAATTGGAAGCTCTAAAACAACACAAGCTGAAAACACAAAATAGACCTAGAAACTATGATCTCCTATAATATGACAAAGTTCATTTATGCAAATACATAGCTTTCCAGGAGACATATTAAAAGAAACATTAAATATACTGTATGAATTCCTCTGAAGGAAAGGGCACTGGTGTAGGGGTTTTAGGGCCTGATTATAGCACCAGTATACAATGAAGAGTAAGATTCTACCTGCCCCTCCTGTGTATTTGTACAGGACAAGGAACAGGAATAGGAAAGAAAAAGGCAGGTGGCAGAAAAAAGGGGAGAGGGGGAAGGCAGGGAGATGAGAGGAGGAGCAGGGCAGGATCAGCATGATAAGAGGGGACTGAAAAAAGGAGAAAGGCTGGAGGGACAGAGAGAAGGGGAGGAGCAAGGGCAGGGGACAAGTGATGGTGAGAGGGAAGGGAGGAAGGTGGCGTGGCCGCTTCTTTTGCAAGCTGGTATGTGAACCTAATCTAGGGTGAAAAAGTCAAACAAGTAGACTAAGGCTTTAAAAGGTAACTGAGGCATCTTAAATCTAGAAATACACATTTGGCTAAAATATTACGTGACACTCAACCGAAAAGTATTCAACTATTGGGGATTATAGTATGTATGCTAAAATTAATGTTAACGTGGATAATGTTTCAACTCCCACAAACTTTGGACAAGTTGATAATCACACTGTCAGATTCATGAAACCTCATGCCAAAAAGTGAAGGTGGCTACTGGTTCACAGGAGGATTCTGGAAAGCTCAGAAGTGTGTTTGTGCCCCCCCCCCACTCTCTCTTAAGTTTGCTTATCCCTGATCAGCTTTCCTCATTCTATGAGTGAAAAGGTGTGCTTTCAAGAACAAAGGACACAAATGTTCAGCCATGGATCAAATTCAACTTAGTAAATACATTCATAAAAATTAAGTTAGTTGTCAATATTTATGTGTCACATTAAATGTGCATTTCTGGTTCTCTTGGAAAATAGGAAAAAATCTGGGTCTGCACACAGGTTTTTCCTGGAGCTACCCAAGCTGCCTTTTATGGGCAGCAGGAACCCTAGGATCTGCCAAAGCTGTCACGTGGACGCTCCTTTGTTGCCCTGCCTTGCAGGACTTCATGGACACCTGAGTTCCAATGTTGCTACTGCTGCCACTCACTCACTGCCAGGCTGGGAAAGTTGTTGCACAGCCTCCCGAGCCCCAGAGGAACAGCAGCTATACTGACACAGACCCTTACTACAAACGATGTAAGTCATACCTTAAGGCAAGGCACGCATAAGCCTCACTCAAGCAGGACCACTGGAAGAGCTTTACTTCCTCTGGAATCAACCAGAAGTGGCAGGGGATAATGGGAACAGGGAAAGGAAAGTATCCAAGATCTCCTGTGTTAACAAGATATCCAAGCCTATGAGGCTTCCTAATAACCTGCTTGAAGGAGGATTACAAAGTAACCCTGAACAGAGAAAAGGCCTGTGTATGGATAGTCACTCTCTAAGGATCGTGCCTCCTCAAAATACCTTACTGAATATAAATATAACTCCTATTTTCCTGCTCAGGTTTCTCTTCTATCAAGATGACAAAAGTACAAGAAATGACTATAATCACTACTCAATTTATATTAATTTTCTCATCTTTGCTTAAAATATTTACCCTAAAATGTTCAGGCATTTCTATGCTAAGGGTGCTGGATCCTTATCTCGATTCCATAGTTCCAGAGAAAATGAATATACCACTTAGTTTCAAGATCAATGTTTAAAAAGCACAAAATTCAAGGTCATATATCTAGCAACTGGCAAAATCAGATTCAAACACAGACTGATTTCAGAATCCGAGCTCTAAAACATTACAAAGACAAGTTACTGATATCCATAATGGTGAAAGAATGACAAATATATCCACCATCAAAACAAAGAGACTATGTGGCAGGTGCAGTGTTTAATGTGTCAAAAGCTTTATTTAGTTTGTATGAGGTAATTATGACAACGTTTTGAGAAAGATACTGTTATAATTCCCAGATTGGATGAGAAAAACAAGATTTAGAAAAGTCAAATAACTTGGCTTCATAGTAGATCCTGATCAAAGCAGCCTTCAAATCTAGGTTTATCTGTTTTATAAAAAGCACCAGGGAACAAAGCTTTCTGTACATGTTAATAAAAATGTAAAAGGATATGTATTTCTAAGTCTACACAATGGGGTAAGAATAGACAAGGGAAAAAAAAAGCCATAATATGGCATCAAGGAAAAAAGTACACCTGAGTTGCCTCTCAAATGACAGACATGTTTAAAGAAAGTAGCACAGGATGGGGTTGGCTCCAATAAAAAGTGTTTTTCAACTGATAAATGGTTTGCTGGGGTGAAGAGCACAGAGAAGTTACTAAACAAGAGACTGAACAAAGGCAGGCTGGCATAGTGCTTGTGCGGCACCCTTAGGACATGTAGACAAGTTGAAACTTCATCCATTAGGTGAAGGGGAGCCGCTGGACAGTCCTAAATCAGCAGTAACATGATGAGTGCTGCAAAATCAGTAACTTTAGTATAAAGAAAAATGACAGTTGATTTGAAGCTGTACAATGTAGACAACTTGCACATGCACGACCAAGAGGAGGGAACCAACATTTAAAATAGTATTTAGTAAGAGAAAAGGCAAGGGATAGAATGTTTTATAGTTTGGGGAGTGAAAGGAAGAAAGGAGTTGGACCCAATTCTGATATATATTTGGGTTATTTTTATATGTGTTCTGTGGAGAAGCCAATTTTAGATGGAAATTATAAGTTCCATTTTACATTGAATTTGGTTTTCTAGATAGAGATTTACAATACAAATAATTATTAAAACTTTTAAAAAGTGTAACTCAAGATAAAGATTAATTTTTGAGACAGACTCTCACTATGTAACACAGAGTGGCCTTGAACTCAGTATGAATTGCCACGTGGGCTGAAACTCATGATGATCTTCCTACCTCAGCCTTCTGAGTCCTTGGATTATAGGCATGTATCACTACACTTGACCAAGATAAAGATTTAGAAGTTGGTGCCATACAGGTAATTTCTACAGCCATGAAAGTGGCCAAACAGTTCTGAGAGAGAATAGAGCCCAGAATTATGGGAACAAATATGGATGGAGATATATACAAAAGTAACAGACAATGGTCTGTTTCTTATTCCAGAAAAGAAGTTTTTATGGCTATGAAATTTAATATATGAAAACTCTTTAGCATAAATCAAGGTTTATAGTGCTAAGACAGTTTAATTGGCTTAAAAGAATTAATTGTACATACTTCTGTTCTTCAACGATAAAAGGAATTCCGTTTTTTTTTTTTTTAATTTTTAAGGAATTCCTTATATAGGGAAAGTACAATTAGATCAACTGAGTATTGCTTATTTAAATTTGTTTCTTATTACATAACAAAAAAGAACCAGTTAACACCTTTTTTTAAAAAACTGATTTAAAGCTAGCATATTGGGTGAAGTATCTTGAAATCCATGAAGTCCAATTTTTGTTATAAACTTAGAGGTAGGCTTAAGTAAATAGTCACTGCTATTTTAATGACTTCATTCTTTTAAAATAATGGGTTCACTGAACTACAGTCTGGTCTAATAGTGACTGTCCAATTCAGAAACTTCAAGGTAGTAAACAAAATTGAAAGGGGACACACTATTTCACTACTCAACCACAACAGGTCTATCAAGAGCTCTCCCATTATATTTATTTCAATAAAAGCCCTTGATGCTTCCATGTGAAAGGAAAAGAACACTTTTTAAAAACATAAATTTAAAAAATTTGGGGTATAACTTTATTATGGGAATCTGATGCTTTCCCCTAGGAAACTGCTTTAATCAGGATACCTCAGCAATAATGATATTTTCCTGTTATTATCCAAACCATCAACACAATGAAGATCATTATAATCCCATATAAGATAGAAAAAAACGGAGGAGCAAACTAGATACATTTCCCACAGGTGACATTGAAGCAAAATTATTCCAGGCAAGGGAGAAATGATGCTTGGAATGTAGAGGTTAGAAGTTTTCCTGTTGTGTCATGGTGGTAAAAATATACCAGGCAGCCAGTTAGAAATGGTGAATCCTGGCTGGGTGGAAAGCACAGTAAATTTTCTATGAGAAAGTTTAGATTATGATGCTACCAACATTCGACTATGTTTTAATTGGTGGGGGAAAGTTACATATTTTATTGCTCAAGTTGTCAGGGTTTTTTGACTTTCAAATGTTGTCTTGTCTTGGCTTCCATGACATTAACACTGTCCTGGAACTCTCCCCACTTCTTGAACTATCCCTCTCTCTCTCTCTTGTCCGGTCTCACCTTCCTCTTTGCGGCTGATAAATCATTAAGTTACTATATTCACTCTCCTAACTGAAATTACTCCTATACACACACCATCACAACTTAAATCTTCAACTAAGACTTTTCCTTTGAAGTATAGACCTGTATTTCCTATTTGCTATTTCCACATGGATATCTCAAAAATATAGCAATTCCTCACATCTGAAACCTAACACATCTTGTCATTCCATCTAAGTTTATTACCGTTTCAGTGACTAGCTCCCTAAGTAACACCAGCGTTCATTAAAGCATATAAGAAAGAAACTGGAGCCATCATTTACATCTCCGTATCTCTACCCTCCATATCCAATCCATAACATCTTGATACTTTCACCTTGCAAATCACTACTGAATGCCAAATTAAGAGAAATATAGCAGGATTCAGAAACAAAATGTTTTGGGGAAAGCCTCAAAATCTAATTAGATAATCCAGATGTATTTAGTGGAGGGTCTCTTTGCCTGGTGCTTCAACATTCCAACATCTACATCTTAATGTGGACTTTGTTTCAACAAATAAAATCTTTAAATTCATAGAAGAGAAGAAAACTAGATAGCTGATTCCTATTAGAATAAATAAAGGAGTTAGTTTCTTATTTCTATCTTCCCAAAGGTATGTGTTCACTGGTGTGAATGTTAAACACTTTTCCTCCTGTAAAAATGTCTCATATTGTAAAATGCTGTAGGGACTCTTTTGGGACAGGAAATGCAATGCATTCTATCTTATCACCTTCATGAACTTTATTCAGTGTTTAACTGGTATGTGTTCACGGGCGCAAACTAGGGTAGGGCTTGAATGGCATCTTTTCCTTTGAGTAGAAGAATAAATTTCAGACTTCTAAAAATTCCCTTTACATTTTCTAGAGAATATCCTACACTTACATTTATTAGAGGCTTACATCTAACCCATAACATGTATGAATAACATGTGTTAACTACCTAGGAATGGAAAAGTGATTCAGGACAGGATTCTACAGTTAGCGTCACTCTTTGAAGATGTTCCACAACATCAGCTTGTTGATCCTGGGTGATTATACATTACAAGCTTCACTTAAAAAAAAGTAGGAAAAGCAAGCTTCTAAAAATCTGATTTTTAGATTTTACGTTAACTGAGTAACCTATAATAAATTCAGAGTTCTGTCATTAAAATGATAGCAACAGATATTATGAGAAATAGCCTATAATTTACATATGACTAAATAGAAATATGGTATTTCCCAAAGAAAAGGCAAATATATAAGAATAATGACAGAGAAATGTGTATTAGATTGAGAAATAACTTTACTTGGTCATAAGAGTGACTATAAAATTTTCATATAATTTAATTACACTAGTATTGATTCTACCATAACTAACCAAAAGCAGAAAAAAAATAAATCTAGAATTCTATCACAATTTACTAGCCCTCTGGTTACTCCATCTCTGAAATGTTTCTGTCTTAGGAAGAAACCTAGTAAAAAGCCAATAAACAGAAAAGAAATCTGATCCCAAGATAATTCTAAATGAGAAATAAAAACTAGAGGGAAGTCATAACAAAATTTATTGAAAAACAGATTTTTTTCCTTCAAACAATTTTTAAAATATGAATGTCTTTAGGACTTATTGCCAAGTATATAAGCTTTCTGTGCTCACATGACCATACTGTACGATGCGATGGATGGGAGCTAATAATCCTTCTCACTGAAGAACAGAAGAGCCCACGTAACATACTGGTGGTATTAAAAAAGGCAAAGGTATTCTAAGAGCACATTCATTTCATCATAAAGCTAATTTCATGTCTTAGTTGGCTTTTAAAATACTTCCTACCAATTAACTCCAATATTTTGCAAGTCCTGAAAGATGGGAGGGCTTGTGGAGAAGAGCCTGCCTCAAGCCCCAGGAGAACAGGTTTAACTCTCTGGCCAAATTGTCACCTAAGTAATCTCTGTATATCTTATGGTACAATCCTATTTTTATTTTAGTCCATTATTGACATTTTACAGCAAATCATGTTTTAAATTCTTTTAGATTATATTCCAACTGAGGGGATGAAAGAAGTTAGGTAATGCTGTCCACCCTCCCCTATGGCTCACTGCCCTTGTGCAGAACCAAGCCTCAGTCAAATCAGCTGTTCAGCAGTCCACAGAAGTTAACCACACAAAGGACAAGAAGTCTCCAGTTCACAAAAAAAAGAGCAAGTATCTTACTTTAATTAGGATCTTCATTACTTTTGCAGACAAAATAGTACAGTCATCATAGATATTTTGACATTTAGAGACTTGTCTCAAGCTGAGAAAAAAAAGGCCTACCAACTCTTTTCTAAAGGAACATGATTTTAGTGTTTGCTACCTCTTTTTTGTCCCTTTCCTCATCCATCTTTGCTCTTTACTAAGTGCCTCTTTGTTACCCAATGTTAAATAATCTTCATTCCTGCCAAATACATTAGGATTTGTGCTGATGTCAAGCTCTCACTGATCCACAGGCAAACAGAGCAAAGCTGGAAGAAGAATTAAACACACATTTCTAACTTGCTATGCTTGGAGGCTGAAATCTATTGTTCTCAGCTGGACCATACAGGAGAAAACACTGGCTTCTGACTCTTCACTGAAAGAATAGGTGATGAATGCTGATACTTGCCACTGTTTAAGGCCAAATGCATTCTATTTATCAGCTTCCTTATTGTGTACCTGATAAATGTCCTTCACTTGGTCTATTCAACCCAACCTATGAACATATATGCTATTTTTTATTCTTTAAAAAGGCAAAATTCAGGGGCCAGGGAGATGGTTCAGTAGAATAAGTGCTTCCCTGGCAAGTGCAAGGGCCTGAGTTCAATCCTGGGTTCTGAAAAAAAAAAAAAAAAAAAAAAAAAAAAAAAAAAAAAAAAAAGGCAAAATTCCACACCTTCACTAAAAATCCCTGATTTTCTTCAATTTTTTTCCAGGTTAATACTTGGGAACTTGGGAACACGTATAGTTCAGTGACAAGGCCTCCTGGCCTTTAATGAATGTTCACCAAGTGTCAGGTATTCATAACAAAAACACAATCAAATAATGCAGAATTATGGGACTCTGTGTGAGAGTTTCATGTGGTCAATGGTGGGAGTTGGAAGTTTTAATTAGAGGTGAAAACAGTGGCACAGTTTGTTAGTTGACCATAGAAATCTACCATGTGGGGATGTCCTTAGTGGGATGATCATAGCACTGGAAAACTCCAGTAATGAAACAGGACCAGGACCCTCATGAGGACAAGAGATGCAGTGATCCTTAGTATTTAGTCCATAACCTGTTACCTACTGATGATCTTTCTCCCTATTTACCTTTGGTAATAATAATGTATAGAATATGCTCTTCCCTTATCTCCTAATCTTATTTTGAGGACCAAATATATTGTAACATACCAAAGGGGCATCATGAAGGCTCCAAGGGCAAGTACAGCTACAGACCCGTACCTTACACCAGGAACAAACCACCGAAAATATTTAGACATACTCTTTGAAAAAGTCACATTCATGACTGAATGGGAAAATTATCAGCAAGCAGCCCATGCCAATGATGTCACAAAAGCTAGTACTGTTCTTTTATTAATATATCAATTTGATCTTTTTAACACCATGTCCCTCCTCAGCTCAAGTTGCAGTCCTTTCCCTATTTTCTCTTACTTTTTAAGGGTCCTGGCTTGTTATTTGCCAGGGTTTTCCCGCTTCATTAAGTTTTTTTTTTTCCTTTTTATGTATTTAGTACAGAGTCTACAGGGTCTCACTACATAGATCAGACTCCTAATGATTCTATTTTCAGCCTCCCAAGCGCTGGGATTACAGATGCATGCCACCACGCCAAGTCTTTCATTACTTTTTAAGGGTCCTGGCTTATTATTTGCCATGGTTTTCCCTCTTCAGCTTTCCACTCCAGAATAGAAAGTCCTGCAATACTTTTTTATTTCGCTTTCCAATTAATGCTTTTGCTTAAAAATTTATGTCAATTGCCTCAGTTTTAATTTCCACTGTCAGTGAAGCATGATTCCATGCTAGGCAGTAACAAACTAAGAACAAGAGGTGCTAGTTATGGGTACTTCATCACAAAGAACAGAGACAAAGACTTGTCTTTCAGAATTAAAGTACTATGTTAGGTCCAAGACAGATGGACAGTGAAGGGGGCCTGGTACCCACTACTGAACTGGAACGTTAGGCTTCTTCAAATCTTTTTGTTCCACAGATCGGGGTATAGTGGAACTCTGTTATAATGGGAAGCAAATGGTTCCAAGTAAAGAAACTGCTTCTAAGAGGCCATTTTATTGGGTATTTAACTCTTCCAAACCACATTTCTATCTCCAATCCCTAGCTCTTTTCCCAAAATGTCCAAATCACAAATCTACTTTTAAGTCTTCTGCCCTTTCTTCATTCATCCATATATATTTGACAAAGCCTGTAGAATTCAAACAGAACTATTTTATAGATACCTAAATGGAAGATCCATAAACTTTTTCAAGGGCAAGTGTCAAAGAAATACCTCTCCTATCTTTTCTTTCTTAACTTTTACTACAAGCATATCATAAAATTAATGGGAGAAATAGTTCTCCTTTTGTTGGGACATTTAAGGAATAAACCACTAAATTGCTCTAGATAACAAAATGTAGAAATTGCTAAGGGAATAAAATGCTCAGGAGAATTTTTATAAAGGAAAAACAGTACTCCTCAAATCACATTTTTTGAACTAGTGATAAAAGTACTCATTTATTAACTTGATTTTGTTTAAATTAAATTTTTCTTCCTAAATCATCTTTCCCATGTTAGACTGGCATGCTCTGAAGACATAGGGACCTAGTACTAAAGAAATGGAAGAAGCAGCAGGAGGATTTGCCTAGTAATAAGCTTATTTCAGACCTCTTCAGATTAAGGTCAAGTATAAAATAAAATTCCTATTAATTTCCAGTTTATTTAAATTAGAACTACAGTGATTTCAAAGTCCTCTCCTTCACCCTGGACTAAGGAGGAAAAGAAGGGGAAGCAGATTGAAGGAGCCACACAGAGAGGAATTGCCTGTTGCTTTCAAATTCATAACTGAAAGGAACAGTGTGAGACAGAGACCAGCTAGGGCCAGCAGGCTTCTTTAAAGGTAAAATGGCATGGAATTTATTGTTCCTGGGTTCAGGTGGACAAAGGGCAAAAAGGCCATCTACACAGAACAAAGAGAAGCAGGCATTGTTATAGGGCTTGAAAGAAGAAAAGAGACATTAGGCAGGAAGAACAGTGCCTAAAGTTCTGTGGGTATCGCATGCATAAGTGGCCAGTCTTTTTAAGGTGTCTGGTATAAATGTTTGCATGTCTTCAGATGTGCTGGTGGTTGGAAGATTCCAAGCTCCATCTTGGCCAAGACCAAGGCAATCACTGCAACATGCGCTGGACCCAAAATGAAAACATCCCTCAAAGACTGACTTCCATATTATTCTTCCAGTTCCAAAATAAACTTCCCACTTCCTTTTCTCATGAGCCAACAACTCTCCAATCCTCTCCCAACATAATGCTTTACCTGCCCATGTGAACTCCACTCCTAGTCCAACTCAAACTCTCCTTGTTAGAGGGAAGGTCCTTGTCATCTCCAGCTGTCCTCTCACTCTGGTAATAAAGCCTTTCTTTAACCACTGTTAGTGTCTCTCAAAAGCACCAAAACTCTTACAGTGCTTGTGAAGGGCACAGGTGCTGGGCTGAATTTTTCTCTGAGGACAATGCTGCTGACAAATAGTTGGGTATAGGGAAAATCATGCCTGAGTCAAGCCTGACAATATCTAAATCACACTGAATGATTGCAGAGGATCTAAGCTTCTGTTTTGTTTAGGCTTTGTCATTTGGTGAAACCCTCTGAAAAGGGGTTCCATGGAGAAACAGTTTGTTAACCCCCAGTTGGGCCAGCCATCCACACATAGGCTAGGTCAATTAAGCTCACTGACAGAGACTTGAGAGATGACATCATTTTTCCTTTGATAGTTAACTGCGTTTATTTTCCATTTTATTTAAGACACTTAATTTGTTTTTAGTGATTTACTCTTCTTTGTAATTAGATATAGCAATTAAGCTTGTATCTTTTCTTTGGCAATGCAGTTTTCCTTCAACAGAAATGAGCTTAAGTCAACATTACAGTTGCCACCAAGAATAAGGATTTGTGAAGGCAATAGCAACCATCCAGATTCCCTCTCTTCTGCTTAAGTAATGCAAATTAGAGGTGAGACAAAAGAAGAAGTAATTAGCAGGAGGGAGACAACAAAATGGTTATTTTAAATGCAGAATTCATTCATAACACAACACTTCTCAAGAGAGCTGTTCTAATACATTACCTTGCTGAAATGCATTATTTAAGCTTTAGTTACTTGGAGCTAGAAGTAAAAGCATCGTCTTTACATTTGGTGCATAATGCCTTTGGAATAAATGTAGGTCAGGATGAGGCTACCTCTTTGTCTTAGCAAAATCAGATCTGGTGTCAGTTCAAGACATGAAGAGTTAAAGAGAGATATTAGTTCATAAGGATGTGAGGTAGATGTCCAAATATACTTTTGTAATAATGTACAATAAATGTGGCAAAATGTTAAAATAAATTATAAATACTAAGGAAATGCTATTGAAATCAAAGTAGCTGTACTCTTGAAATTAGCTAAAATAAATGTATCCTTTTTCACAAGGGAAATGGTTTTATGACTTTCTTTTGGATTCTAAGGGTTGGTCTCATATTTTGTATGAATCGTATTTCAAAGTATCTCTTGTCATTCTGATGAATGCAAATGTTCTGCTTTTACTACTAGGGAGTATCACATGCCTGGCTCTGTCACTCTTTTCTTAGGTCTCCAAACAAAAATTTTACCACAACCTTTTTTAAATTGAAAGGCAATAAGGCCTTTTCCCACACTCAGAGGTTGTTTCCAAGTGACAACTCCTTGTCACTCTTAAAATGTGAACAAAAGGCAGAGAAGCTTACACGCCTCTGTAAAACCTCAGGGGCCCTACCCTCTGCAGGCTGCAGACTAAAATGTCCCCTGGCTGCATCTCAGTTCAGGTGAACCAGTGGCCAGAGAAAATAAGCCTAACCCCAGGAAGCTGAAACCTAGACAACACACAATCACACGCAAGGACTCTGTCATGGTGCTCAGTGATTTCAATCCAAATGGCATGTTCAAGAATTATATAGCACACAGCCAGACAACATGCCAACTCCACACAAAAGAAAAGACGCTCAGTTTTAGAAGTCACAAACCCTGGTTAGTAAGTCTGTGGGTTTGTGTACATATACACATGCATATGAAAGAGAATTGGCAGGTACTTTTCTAACAAACACAGGAATGAACTTCATTTTGTAAGTATCACAGAGACATATAGTGGGACAGTGCTGATCTTGGTGCCTAATTAAAAATAAAAAGTCAATGAATAAAAATATAATTAAAAGGATGAATGATTGATAGGAATAATAACTTCCAAGATCAAGATCAAAAGCAAACCAGGGGTGGGGGGGGGGGGAAAGCAAACTGAAGCCAGTTATTACTTTACAAAAATATCAAAATGTAGTTAAACTGTTTTCACACATCATTATTTGCCATTTTGGGAAATCAGAATGGACACAATAATTAATGCAGAAAATGATATTCAATAAAACAAGTGCAGTGTATCTGTCAAGTTAAAAAACTCTTACTAAAGTACCTACTCTACAAGCTTACATCAAAAACACTCATACATTTGTATTTGATGGTCAAGATCCATTTATTAATGACACAATCTTCTTCAAGAAAATTCAGAAAACAAATAATTTTGGCAGGGGCACATCACAGGAAGTCTTTTCCCACAGTGCTTGCAACACTCTTTCTTAACTCTAAAAATAAATCAGAAGATGTATTTAACATATAGATGTGCCTTCTGCTTTTCTTTTACCTTTTTTTCCCTTTCGAAAGAAAAGATTTTCAAGAAAAAGCTGGTTGCTATGGAAGTTTTATTATGGACCACTTCAGTATACGATGATTGGAAAATATTAATTATTTCAAATCATCTGATTTACTCAGTATTCTTAAGTTGACTATAGTAAGAATGAAGGAAAACACAAGATAATTTTTTTAAAAATGCAGCTCTTTGATCATAAATGAACTACATACTTATCATTAATTCTGGCACACTTTTTCTCCAAAGGTACTCTTAGAAATGGTGGAATTGTAGGAAAAATAAAACATATTCTCATATTTTCAAAATAGCATTCATTTCTTGTCATTCTTATATTCTTAGTATAAAGCTAATGCTCAGTAATTTGGTCAGGCAACCAGGTCTCCAGCAGTTATTTGCATAAATACATGTTTCATACAAATCAGTACAGAAAAAGCATTCCAATCTATAGAGAGCAGTTTCCCAAATTGCCCTGAAAATTGGAATGTCTTCCAATACCATTTAGATATCACATCTCTGAAAGATCATGTGGGCTATCATGTGGTTGGTCTAATTTCATCTGTAATACTGTTAGCAGAAATGAACTGTAATCAATTTTAAGTGGCTACTAATTGCCCATGACAATGATGGAAAATAGTGGCTTACCCCTACAAGAGTTCACCTAATCTGAGGAGTACAGACACAATATAAGGCTATCATAATTTTACCACAGATTGACTTTGTAAATTAGCCATTCTGGGACTTTAGATGTAAAACAGAAACTAAGGAATGAATGGTAATTAAGACCACACTGATAATTAGGGCCAAGTTAAATGAATTGATAGGCTAAAACTATTGAAAAAGTGCCTGAACAACATAAATTAAAAGTAGTTCCTTAAGTTCATAATTGTTGTACTGCTTTGTGTATAGCAATTATTATTACAATCAATTTTGTTTAAACCTCTGCTTGAAGTGGGGACTACAGTTTAGGAGACAATGTACTTAGCACCCAAAACCCTAACTTCAATTGTGGCACAAAAAGTAAAAGCTTGGTGTGTAAGAACTTGTACTGTAACATCCAATTTGATTTAAGACAGTGATTTATTAAAATAATGGAGCTGGAATTTGCATGACTGATTTAGTAACATCTTTTTACTCTTGTTCCCTCCTTATTCATTAGTTCCCTCTTCTTCTACATGCCTAGCTTATATGGCATATATTTACTTTCAATTATGAAATAAATTTGTTCTTAACTTACACATCTGTATGTCTCACCCTGAGCTAAAAATCAAAATAAAGTTAATCAAAGACTTGGGTTTAACAACATGAACACTGAAACTGCTGGAAGATAATTTAGAAGTAACATTTGAAGTCATAAGCACAAGAAAAGACTTCCTGAACAGAACTCTGATAGCACAGAAAGTAGTATGAATTAGAGTACCTCAAATTAAGAAGCTTCTCACAGCAAAGGAAAAATCAACAGAATGATGAGACAATACATATATCAGGGGAAAAATTTTGTCAGTAACTCTTCTAATAGATGACCAATATCTAGAATATATGAGGAAGTCAAAAAATTAACACCCTCCAAGCAAATGGAACCCAGTCAACAAATGGGAAAATAAGCTGAACAGACACTTCTCAAAAGAAGCACAAATGGTCAATAGGTAAATGAAAAAAATATTTATCATATTTGGGCAGTAGGGAAATGCAAATCTTAACTCTGAAATTCCACTTTAGTGCAGTCAAATACCTATCATCAAGAACACACACACACACACACACACACACACACACACACAAATACTGGCAAAGATTTTGGGAAAAAGAAACAAACTAGAGAAACCATTATAGAAATCTGTATGACAATTCCTCCAAAACTAAGAATAGAAATTCCATTTTACACAGTTGTAGCTCTTTGGGATATAGTTCCAAAAGAGTTAAAATATATCATACTATAGCAATATATGCATCACTTTTGTTTATAGCCCTATATGTTCATCAACAGATAAGTAGAAGAAAGTGTAGTATACATAAACAATGGAATACTATTCAGCAATAAGGAAGAATTAAATCATCATTTGCAGGATGATGACTAGAACTTGAGACTGCAATGAAAAATGAAGTAAGTCAGGCACAAGAAGTTAACTATCTCATGGTTTCTCTTACATGAGAAATCTCAGATATAGAGAAATATAAGAGTAAAATAAAAGAGATCATAGGAAACAGAGGCAAACTTGAAGAGAGAAAAAGGGTGTGGAGGAAGGTTGTATGAAAGGCAAAGGGACTGAAAATGATCAAGATATGTTATATACATGTAGCAATCCACCAAAATGAATGTACTATAAAATACATAAATAGTCATGTTTAAAAGTTAATAGTTGGGCCGGGGAGATAGCTCAATAGAATAAGTGCTCGCCTGCCAAGTGCAGCATCCTGAGTTCAATCCCCGGTACCAGAAAAAAAAAAAAAAAAGTGAATAGTTTGCAGGGCCGGTGAGATAGCTCAGAGGGCTAAAGGGCCTGCTTAGGCAAGCTTAGGCAGGTGTAGGGACTGTTGTTCAATCCCTGGCACCACATGCTCTGCCAGCCCTGTCCCCAGGGCAGGCTGAGCCAGCCACCAAAACAAAAAGAACATTGAGGTAAAAGTTAATCGCTTGCACTTCATAATACCTTCTGTGAGGACAGAGGTATACTAACATGTAGCTAAAACATGTTGAGTGTTAGGACTTTTGTGACTAAACCTCAATAGTAGGAACAGTTGATTGGAATTTGTACTTAATTCCCAAATATCGTACCAAACTGTGGTGATACAGTAGTAACCTCTAAAGACAGAACAGGACAAAATTCTCTCAAAATGATCGATAGCAGTATTAAGTCCTTCTTCTGTCAAGAAAATCAAAATATCAACAGATGCAAAAAAGCTAGGCGAGACAATTACAAGTGACTTCATCACTTTACTTCTATTGGCATGCTAATTCCCTGACAGAACGGAAATTAAGACTGAGGCCATTCTGAGGTAAGGCCTCCTGTTACTTACACTAGTATGGATAAAATTATACTCGGCAGCATTCAAATGACAGGAAAAGTACCTCTCTTAATAGATGAGTGCAAAACAAAGTGGCAAAATCAGAGATAGCTACCAAATAAGACATCTTGGTCTCACAGGTAGATAAATGAATGTTTGTTCAGCTGTGAGGGTGAGTATTCATGTATCAGCCAACTTGCTACTCCAAAACGTGGTACCTCAGCATCTAAGAAAACAGCATGAGCAGGAAGGTCATTCTTGCTTCTCCTTGCCCTGCCCACAAAACAGATCAGAAAGTATAGAATTCTGTGCCATCTACAGAAGTGGGTTATAAGACCCTCATGTGAGAAGTACCCACTGTACACACAGAGGGAAGGAACATCGTAATCTCTGAAGACAGACATGGAGAACCACCTAGGCATCTCTCCTTGAAAAAGGAACAACTGTGTCCATCTTGGCTGAGTCTGACTTTGTTTCCATGTACAGAGCCAATTAGGACCTTTTAACTGGCTTTAAGCAATGCATATCAGTCTAGCCAAGGGTGTTATTGGTAGTCTTTGAAGACTGCAGGTTATTTCCCTGGAACCCCTACCTGCTGCTCCCTAGTATAAGTCAGGTCAAAATGGGATGAAGAGCCAATGCTCCATGCTGTAGGCTGGGACTGAGCCTCAAGATAGAAGATATTACTTCCTGAGGCTTGAAAGGTTACACATTAGAGCAGAAGCACTGATTAGATACTATCTCAACTGTGTAACACAGATTACTCTCTGCATATCCTTCTCTTTGCATATAGCAGAGGTAAATACAGGCCTCCCACCTAGCCCAGCTCATGGCATCCATCTACTTCCTCACAGTCACTCATCCTCAGGCCACTCCTTTCTTCTTGCATGAATAAAACCCAGGTTAAGTCTTAGGTCGATGCTCTTGTTCTGGATAGCCATCATTATGGCTGGATTTAGGACCCTTTGGCTCCACCAAATTACAAATATGGCTTAGTGTCTTTATTCTCGCCATGGGCTACACTAGGTGTGGCAGATTGGAATTAACTTGAGGGAATTCCAGTAATTTATCCATGGGATTACAAATATAAAGTTCTCAGACTGAGACAACGACCAGGAAGAGCTCTCTATTTAGAGACACACAGAAGAACTTCAGAACCCTTGCTAAGTCTCTTCAGTTCATTCCTACTAGATCATATGCCTTTGCGTTTTGATCATATTTCTGCATGGCAGTGAATAAAAGTATGCAGTTTTCTCTGTTTATTTGGAATTTCATTTCCTTACAAAGGATCCCAATGTTACCTAAAACTTGAATTCAATAAATTGGTATGCTTCCTATTTTTAACCTGCCTTTTGTTATAGCGGCTTAACATGAGCATTACCATGGGTGAGAAAACCTGTTTCCCCTACAACAGCTTGAAATGAGGATGTTTACACTTGAAATAAAGGTCAAAATATTGACAAACAACTTACTATTCTAATGAATGTGAGTCAAAGTTTTATTAAATTCCTTTAAACTATTTTAAAAAGCAAGAAGGAAATTCTTAAAAGTGATATATTAAGGAATAGTACCTAAAACTTACAAATAAAGAGTTCCCTGTGTTTTTCCATTATCATGCTGGGACATGTGTAACATGTCCAGCAACAATTTAATTTTTTTTCATAATTTTATTAAGAAACAAATAGCAATGAGATACTTTCAAATCAAATTAGTAGGACAGTTTCAATAATTAATACATTGCATATTGTTTTCTTAGTGGTTATTCATTGTAAAGATGCAGACGTGATATCCTGTTTACAAACACTTTTGGAACAAATCTTTCTATTCATTGAATTAAGAGAATGTAGCTGTATATCTATCCTATTTTGAATATACAAATATAAAATGGTCAATCATTTGTATCCCCTTTTTTTGTTTAGTTTTGTCATTTAAGTATTATAGGTGTGTGAATTCAGCAAGATATTCCAAAATATCCCAGTAGTCCAAAATAGTAGTGGGTTTTCGTATGACTGGCAATGTCAGAAGTTGTTGACTTGAGCCTTGTATAACTCAGCATAATAATATGGCTTTACTTTTTATACCTTGTTTTTATACCTTTCTGCTGGATGGTTAAGACCAAGATAAAGCAAGACCTATATAACAAGAACTGTAGCTTTTGTATCTGATAAGGTCAGTCAAGTCCCCTCAGGATTTATCCTGAAACCCTGTATGGCAGTTTGTAGATCTTTTGTTAGTGTCAGGTATGTGGATGAGTCACAGCCATTGCTTGACTAATTTGCTCTCTGTGAAAGCCTGAGAGAATGTTTTCTCTCCATGTGACTCTCCTTAGGCACACTCTACATCATCGATCACTTTCCTCTGTGGCTTCATAATCTCCTTGATCAGAAAATTTGGGACACAACTGAGTTACATGATGTTACAGTACAGGTTCTCCTATGTCCTGAGTCCTCACTTAGAAGGCTAGGACCAAAATGTTGGCTGTCCTTTGCGGCTCTCCTTTTTCTCTAATTTTTGGTCTGCAAACTTAGGTTGTTAATCCTCCAGAAGAGAAGCTTAGACAATTTAATTCTTTAGGATGTACCTATAGTCTGATTTTCCTACTTAGTGTATGACTTAAGTTATCAGGTTAGTTACTAGGTTTCCATGTGCTTCAAGCAATGATCATCAAAGATTGTGGTTTTATTACTCTCTAGGACATGAATAGGTTTCATACATGATGAAGAAATTGAATTCTGCTCTTCTAAATGCCTATACTCAGTTCTTTAAAACCTCAATGCTACCATTTTAATAGTTTCTTTACTACTGAGTTAAACAAATTTGTGACAATTATTTATTCCATAAATTATTTAGAGTCATTTTTTATAGTGCTAGGATTGGATTGAACCCACTACATTACACATGCTAAGCAAGTTCTCTACCACCAAGATATACTCTTGACCCCGAGTAGTAGTTTTAACTTTTGAAATTTTGACAATGGTATTGTAATTTGGCAGGATTCTGTTACTTGCTTCTCTTTATTGTTATACAGATTACATTTTTCTGTAGTTTACTTTTGTTTTTGCTGGATCTTTATACATGGTCTTGCTACATAGCCCACAGCCTCAAACTCGCAATTCTCTTGCCTCAACCTTCTGAGCACAGAGATTACTTTTTACAAGTGCTTAGACAGTATGATTATTTGACTGCAGAAGCCTGTGTTTTTTTATTTCTTCACAAACATTTTTTTTTCCAGTTTAAAAGGTTAAGAAATACAGTGGTTAAAAAATGGTGGGACTTGTTAATTTTCCCTGAGGGGCTGGGCCATGTGCCCCTGGCCTCAATTATTTTAGGTCCTACGCATATGAGCTAGTGCTTTCTCTAGCCCCCCCAAAAGATGAACCTCTTTAAAACAGGCCATGTTTCTCACAGAAGTCTTCCTTCCTCTGCTGAACAGTTCCTTGGGAAGAACAGTTCTGCCTCCATGTCCCGAATATCTTTGCATGAGCTGAATGTAAGGCAGCTTCTTAATATAATGAAACTTCAATTTGGTTGGAGGGTGAGGAAGTTCTGTCCTAATGCTATTTTAGGAAGCTAGCTAATCAAAAAGTAGAATCAAACTTACAGGACATACAGCGGTGCTGCTCTATAACTTTTTTTTTTTTCTTGAAAGCATCCTATTCAGAAGGGTAGGACCACTATCATAAAATGTCATTAAAAGGCACAGAGTGTGTGTCCATGATTTCAATGTCTACATTTCTAAATTATAAATCAATCATTCAGTATTCTATCAGATAAGTCTGTGAAAATGTCTGAATATTCTAACCCATAAAATACCTACGAGGGATATCCAGAATCAGACACTATTTGCTCTGTGTTCTCCAAATGTCAAAGACGGCAAACCTCTGAACCTTGGCAGGCGGGTGCTATTTATTTTGTTTCTTATTTTAAGACCAGCTCCCACTATTTTCCGGGATAGCCTTAAATTTGCTATATAGTCCAGGGTAGCCTTAGCCTCTGAGATTATAATAGGCATGTACCACCATGACTACTTATTCTCTTTAGTACAAATATTTATAAAAATATTCTCCTTAACTCAGCAGGCCATTCTCCAAGTGTTTTTGCCTTCTCACCATCTACTTCATTCCTCAAGCATTTGCTATCTGGCTTCTGCTTCCAGCAGTCAGAAAATTTCCTTTGCAAAACACCACCATCCCTCACACATAGACCAGTATCTTTCACATACGCCATCTCCTGTCCTTCTCAACTCAGTAACTCCTTTTGAATAAGGTTTGGAGAACTGTACTGTGCATTTCTGCTGGTCTATGGAAGGAAGCGGTTAATACTTTAATTTGTTTCACCTCCTTTTTTTTCAATTGTTTCTCCTTTTTCTCTTAATTTCTTGTACACTTTTTTATTTCTTATTCCAATTTTACATACATATATCTGGTAATATGAATAACTGGTTAGAAGACAACAAATACTGTGAAATTCATATTACTTCCAGTGAAATTCTGTATCACTTGTAATTTTTTGTTTTAATTCTAATTTGTACTTTCTTTAAAAAACAACAAGAACAACAACAACAAAAAAAATAAAAACCCTCCTTCTATAAACTCTTTCTTCACTTGGTTTTACAAGGTTTATGTTTGCTGAGTCCACTTCTCCCTTGATTGAGTTCCTCTTCTTGCTCTTCAAAGTACAAACATATTTGAAGGTGTTATACTTTTCCTTTTTTCATAATTTTATTGAGAAATAAATAGCAATGAGACAGTTGCAAATAAAATCGGCAAGACAGTTTCAACAATCAACACATTGCATACGTTCTTCCCAGTGGTTAATTGCTGTACAAGATGCGGACATGACATCCTATATACAAACACCATTAGAACAAATCCCTCTATTCATTAAGAGAATGTAACTATATATCTATCTCAACCACTTTGAATACACAGATACAAAATGGACATTCATCTTTGTTGCCTTCTCTTTTCCATGCATACTTCAGCCCTTAAAAATATTCATGACGAGGCTGGAGAGATTGCTCAGCTGTCTAAGTGCCTGACTGGGAAGTAGAAGGACCTGGGCTCGATCCCCAATATCATGTGCCATGCTGGCCCTGCCAAGGGCCTGCCCTAGCTGGCCACCAAAACTGGGCATGGTGGTGCACCCCTGTAATACCAGCACTGGGGAGGCTGACACAGGAGAATTACTATGAGTCTGAGCTGCACAGTGAGACCTTGTACCAAATGCATTTAAAAAAATAAAAAATACTCAGGACCTCTAGGCTGCAATATAATTCCTTCATTTTCAATTATTATAACCTTTTGACCTCTAGAGCCCAGAAGACACCATAAATGTGAAACTGTAGTCATCTTTTCTGCTGGTAGCTGCCAACCTCCACTTTTGGCAGACTGTTTTTCAAAGATGGCCTCAGTAAAAATTTCCATACAACAGTCATCTGCAGTGTGACCCTGCCACTCTTCTACTGAGAATGTGTCCAGTTTCCTCTTCCTTGAACTTTAGATTATATGGTGGATTAACTATTGGTCACTTTAAGTGTGAACATTTAGCTGAACCGAGTCAGCATGGTTCTGGGCATGGAAGACCCACCTGAGGATTGTTTCCAAGAGCATAAAAGGAGAACAGGAAGGGAAGATTACTTGCAGCTGATTTTCCAGGAGAAGCATTATTGTGGCTGGTTTTCCTGATATGTTCTTGTCAAAGGAAGAGTTTGGGTCTTCGCTGTTATCTGGGACAGCTTGTATTCATTTTGAGGGAACACTGGTTATCACCTTGGGCATCACTTTGTGAATGTCGTACAGATTCCTCAGCCTATGGCACAGATCCTTCATCCCACTGGCACAGACTTTCGAGCTTCCACCACTAGTTTTTGGGCCTCCCTGCTGCAAATCCCTTAATGGACTTTGCAAGAGACATTGCTGATGGCTCTAGGACTCTGGATGGACTCATGGAAAACACTGCTGTGGAATCCAGAACCTGGGCTGGATTCTTTAGGTTTCTTCTCTAGTATATGGAAAGATCTCTTGAACTTTTCTGCACTTGAATTTTTGGATGAATATTATACAATAATCATATAAATTAGTATTCTGCATTAAATCTGCTCTTTTACAAACCATTAATTCAGATGGCCTTTATGCCCCTTTAGCAACCAAAAGAACAGGACAGAAGTAGCAATATTTGACTTGGAGGCTAAGTCAGAAAAGACCAGTCAACCTACACCTGATTCTTCTAGTGCATTCTCTCTACGGAAGCTCACTCCTTTCAAAACGCAGCAGCCACACCAGGTAAGTACTTGGAGAGACACATACATGCTCTAGTTGCCAGCTCCAGCCAAACCTGGCTTTTTTATTATCCCATCCTACATGTCAGATACATGAGTGAGAGAGCCTCCAGATGATTCCATTCCTTGACCAGTGGACTATCAGACACTTGAATTCTTCCAGCAGAGACCACTAGATATTGTGTAGTTGAGGCAGGCCATCAATTTTATACTCAGTCCTAACCCACAGAATCCAAAACAAAGTGGTTGTTTCATGCTATGTTTGGGATGATAACTTATGCAGTGAAAGACAAGCAACATCCAACAAAACCACCAATTATTCTTGCCTTCCCCAGACATTACTGTCTCTACCCATTTACACAACTAAAAAAGATCATCATTTTAAAGTCAAAGCAAACAGTGTATGCATACCAGCTCTCTACTTCTAGGCTCTTCCTTATTAATCCATTCTATTCATTGCTGAATTAAACCTTTTTAAACCACAGCTCTAGCCATATCATTCCCTCACTATAAACCCTTTATCAGATCTCCAATGTCTATTAAATGTCCAAACACTTTAATGCAGTATGCAAAGTGCTGCATAATTTAGTCCTAATTTACACTTTATGCTTTTTCTCCCATTTTATACTATTAGTGCTCCAATTCAATTGTGTTAGTTAGTATCCTTACCCCAAACTTTTTTGTGCTTATGCTTTACTTAAGCCGTTCATTCTGCCTCAGATCTTTTCCTCTCATAAGCCTTCTCAAGAAGGTATACATTTATTCCTCCTTGAAAACAGTTCTGCTTCACCCAAACATCAACACTTTCCATAGGACGTTCAAAGGTGAGACGTGAAAGAAATAAGATACTTTGTTTTGCATATTGCCTCCTTTGCTGTAATGCAAGATTCATTCAAGGGTCAGATCACATTTTAAAGCACATCTATCCTCAGTGCCCAACACACTATCTTTTGTAAATTTTATCAGAAAAACTTGATCTGCAAGTTCTTTTACTTTAACATTTAACAGATATGAAGAATGTGCAAGATCATGGAAAGTGGGGCACTTCCATTTCTTCTTTGGAGGTTTGGGGAAAACAAAACTACTTATAAGAGGTAAAAAGAGTTTAGAGTAGAATTTTAAATTTATGTGCCTGGAGGTCTGTAAGTGAACAGATTCTTGCTGGTACCATCAAATGAGGTGATCAGTTTAAAAGGCATGAGCTATAAGACCCTGCTTCTGTGGGTATGTCTTGTTATGATAGGCCAATTATTCCTGCTGACTGAGTAATATGGAGTCAAATCCCACTGTAAAAATGAAGCATCTTATCCTAGGTCCTACTCTTATACAACAGCATTTTGAGAGGAAAATGATGGACAGGTTCAGCTATTTGTTTGTATAATAACAAAGTCAATTCTCATGTCAACCGAGATGTCTTCAGACAGGTATAATTTCTATAGAAGGAGAAGCCAGTTGCTAACTTCCTTCATCTGGACAGCTGCAGCCAGGACTACTCTGAACACTCAATAAACAAAAATGATTTTGTTCCTTAGAAAAAGTCTGTAGGGTTTTAGGTTTACAATAGTCTAGAATTACTGTTTAAAAATAAATATCAAAACAAAATGAAAACACACTTTGTCATCAACACAAAATCTAAATGTAGAGGTGTCTTAGTTACTCTTCTCTCATTGCTGGGACAAATATCAGATACTCAAAATGAAGAAAGGAAAGGTTTACTTAACTCACAGTTACTGGAGGTTAAGAGGTTAAAACAGCTTGAATTACACAGCAAGACCTAAGAGCCTTATTTGCTCAGGAGACAGGGTCAGTGCCTCTCTCTCCTCCGAACATCTCCTCTCTGCCTGCCATAGCCTCAATGGCAGACACTGACACCCTGCTCTACAGGGTCCGGAGAGGCTGGAGTGCTGCCGTGTCCAGGATGATGGGCTCCACACCTCCAGAGAGGCCGCTGGTGGGGGTGGCATGGGAGTGGGGAGGCTCCCGCTGCCAGTTTAACGGTTCACGGCGCTCTGGCCCCAAGACTTGCTGTTCCTTGAGCTGCACCTGCCCCATGACTTTCATGAGGCTGTGGGGGAACAACTAGACATAAACTATAACAAGAGGAAACATTTCTATTCATCTATAAACCATTTTATGCTTCCTTCTGTTTGGTAGTTGACACCTGAAAAGCATGCATGAGGTATTCCAAGCACCAAAGCCACATTTATAGATAGATAACAGCCTGCATACCATACCACATTCTATTCTTTCCTGTTATTCTTTTTAAATACCATCTAGAGACTCGATCTGTACAATTCTATCATTTATGGTGGCCCAACATATCTCAAACTCACCCCACAGTGACCTGCTAACATATAAGCCAGTGAAATTCTCCACTGAAACATACTTAGTGCTTTCTCAAAACCTAATTTTCCAGGATATTTTCTCCTTCAGCATTTGTTTCCTCCCTACTTCTCTTCCTGCCTATTCAAGAGCTTGAAATATATCTTTCCTTGAAATTCATAGAAATATATTTTTAAGTGAAATTTTATTTTGGTCTAACCATGCAGGAAGCTATTACCCATCCGTTATCTTTATGTGTGTGATTAGGAATAATAGCTGATTTGTGAAGTTATCTATTACGGGAAATAATCAAGATTAATGAGCCCTGTGGCACTTGCTGAATGCCTGAAGAGATTTATTACTCAGGCTGTGCATTTCTCTTGTTGTGCTGTTGGTGCTGTCAGGAGTTTTTCACAAATGCAAATGGAGACATGGATTAATTGTAGAAGAGCAAAAAAGCTCTTTCAATGTTATCAAATATTTTGGACTGCTCAGCCCACCTCTCTCAATAATACCATTTTATTTTATATAATGATGTAGGAATGAATGTACTCCTCCCCAGCACACTTTAGACCTGGGTGGACCATGTGCAGCTTAGAAACTATGTGATATTGAAGCAGATATAATAGATACTGTGCACTTAACAATCCTGTTCAAAAGTCAAAATATAGCCTAAATGTTAGAAAAAAATGGGTGCTATTGCTACAAATGTTGTGACAGTACAAAACATTTGCTCAATCAATGAGTTGCTATTTTCTCCTCAGTAGAACTGCCTGATATCTATGGGGCTATTACATATAGCAGTGAAAATGTGTCTTTGTTCTAAATGTCTAGACTAATGCAGAACAGTTCTACATCCTATTTCAATAGCAAATTAGCTAGTTTCAAGCAATAATATTTTCTATTAAAAGAAAAATTTATTGTTTGTAGATTATATCACTTGTGAATTTAAATGTTTGAGTTCACATTTCTCTCTTCCATCTCTACTTTTGACTCTGCCTTGTTAACGTACATCTCTTTTCAAGTCAGTCAAATTCCAACCCATCATTATTTTCAATCTTTCCAAAACACATTTGTTTCTCCATTCTCAGGGCCCCAAAGCTGTTTATACTTCAAATGTAAGAGTTTGCACATCACAATTGTATGCTGGTGCATTCTTGCATTCAACTACATAACACTATACATATAGAGTCCATCTATAATCAATATCTGTAACACTATACAGAGAGAGTCCATCTATGATCAATGTTTGCCCCAAAATAGACTTAACAGTGTGCCTATGTATTCCTCTGTCTATTCACCAAGGTCCTAAGTATAAGGGCTTCATTCCTGTTGAATTCTGCCACTGGATTTAGTATATGAGATCAACAAAGCCATTGCTCATCTAAGTTGTGGAATGAAATAATTGTATTTTTGTGATTTATAACTAGAGAAAGAAAAGTGGATTATTCTTTATTTTTATCTTCTGGAAGGAAATGGATTATCTAAATGGCAGTTTCTTGAATTTGTCCAAAATTTATTCACTCAGATCACTGACAATCAGCAGACTAGATCTTCATAGTGAACTGGAAAATGTTCTGAACTCCCACCAATGGGTTCAACCCCTGACCTAGAGAATGATAAATAATACTTTTCATCAATCATAGGGGGATTAGTTAGCACCTTGTCACTCATATCTGCAACACAATGAAATGTATATCACAGTGATCAGAATACCATCAAAGACAGTCTTCACTGGCTTCTTCTCTTGTTATTTAAATTCAGTTCCATTTATCTTTACATTTCCTTTTTGTAAAGCTATTCACAGTACATACTAGAAGCCAAAATACCTATTTGTTTTCTATTATTAGAAATTTGTCAGTTGGCATAGCCTCTAATAATGGGCATCTGTCAAAACGATAATGACCCTTTCACCAGTTCATTTTTACTTTCCCAACAGAAGTGTAAGCTGTCAAAAGATTCTGTGGTAGGGGCAGAGGGTCATTATGACCCCTGACCTCACTGTCAGTCAGGAGAGAATAAATATTACAACCAAAGGAAATGAAGCATGCTAGGATCACTCTTGGAGTTAAAAATCCATCTTCATGGCTAACTCTTCCATGAAGGGAGGGTAGAAACATTTTCCTTGTATAAATGGATTTCTTTATCTGGTGTCTATTTGTTCAGCTTAGAGATATTAGTAAAAAATGGAAACTATTATTTCTTCTAACATTAAGATATTAGATATTTTACAACAGCTAGTCATTATATGCAAATAAGATGTGCGACCCATACCATCTAAAAGACAACAAAGTTCAGATGTATTTGCTCAAAAAATTATTTTTTGCACCATTGGTAAGCATCCTGTAGTCTGTAAATTTATTCTACCATCAATGAGACAAACAGGTCACAAACCACAGAGCTATTCATAGACCACATGTGCTTCACAGCAAGATTGTAGGAACTGGCTTTTCAGTCTAAACATGGAAATGTATGATACTAGTTCTAGAGATTTATAACTAGCATACCACAGTATTTTTTGAATGGGAAGAGATATCAGGACTCATCTCAGTAATATTTTCATTTTATACATGACAGGCCCTGCTACTCTGAGCAAACTGAAACCTGGAGCTCAAGTTTTCTGTCTTTTATACTACCAAATTCCCATTTTGCAGGCAAACCTAGCCACACTGTCTTATCCATATCAGCCACCAATTGCTTTTGTTGAATAAAAGCCATGTGTTCTAGAAATAAAGGAACATTACAGGGAATATAGTTTCAAGAAGAACATCACTGCCTGGGTCAGGCAATGAGCTCAATCATACCACTACCATAGTGAAAGAAGGAGTTCATCTATTCACTAAAGCTGTGCAGATTTTCTTTAAGGTCCCCTATTAAAAGGAGCTACAGTCAGGACAGGATTATCATTTTTACAGTATTTTCCTGATATAATTATAGTTTTAAACTCAGAGAGCACTTGGAGGTGGATACATAAAGCCAAGACAGGGTACAGAAGAGGGTGGATAAGACATGTTAACTTCTTCATTCATCTTTTCCACAGAATGCTGGTTCAACCAGAAGCAAGGTCTCTGCAGCCTCTGTTTCATTCACTGAAATACTGGCCATCCTCTGATAAGCTAGCCAAAGTTGCAGGTAAATCTGAAATTCTCTTCAGGGGAAAAACAAAAACAAAACTAGGCCAAGGTGGTTTGAAAGTTTCAGAACAAAGCATTTTACTATGCATAAGTTAAAAAATGTATGCAATAAAACATTAGTGAATTCAGAAAATTATTGTTCAGAAGCATTTATCAGTAAATGATTGTGTCTTTCCTGAAAAGTGTTAAGTACTGATATACACTGTAAATCCTTTAGCAATATTTTTTACCAGAACAGGTGAGAAAGTGTCAAAAAAATAAAAATTACATCAGAAAAAAATAAAAATTTTCGAAAAAAAAAAACAACTAAAAATACAATTGCCAAATGATCCAGCAATCCTGCTTTGGAATCCACATCCAAAGGACATGAAATCAGTGTGTTGACAACCTAAGTGTACCCCCACCATCACTGAAACAGCATTCATGATAGCTGAGAAACATAAGCAACCAAAGTGTCTATAAACCAGCGAATGAATTAATGAAGAAAATGGGAAACAGATACACAGTGCAATGTTTCTCAGTTGTTTTAAAGGGCTGAAATTCTGTTATTTAAAACAACATGAAACAGACTGGGGGTGCACCTGCTCTC
>NW_004524709.1:2008232-2018634 GCF_000260255.1 Octodon degus | reverse complement strand
TAAAAATAAAAAAAATAAAAAAATAAAAAAAATAAAAATTTTCTTCATATTCTCATTTGTTTTTAAATGAATCCACCATGAGACTCTTCACAGAGATTCTAATGTGTCAGTTTAATGAAGTCTTCTCTTCTCATTCCACCTCAATGATTTCAAATTGTGTCCCACAGCACTGAAACAGTGAGTAGACTCCTAAGGTAGATTCCCATCTTTTCCAGGGACAATTCTATCAGGAAGCTCAAATATTTTTTTCCTAGCATTCCACAGCCAGTTTTTCAAATTTGAGTTATGTGACAGATATAAACCCAGACAAATACTTGGATGATAGTTAAATGTGAGTTTTCAAGAGGTACTTTTCCATTATGACACTGAGATTTAGAAACCTCTCTTGAGATCTCTCTTTCTTCATGCTGGTAGCCCTATCAACCTAGGAAACAGCAAATTACTTCATACAAGTTAGCTTCTTCAAAGCATTTTACTACGTAGGTGGCATGAGAATAAGTCCTGTTTTTGAAAAGTATCTGTTTAAGAAATGGCAAACTATTCTTGTCCTTCTAAAGAACTTCTTACAAGGCTAGTGTCACCCTCTCTCCCCACAAAAACACATTTCAATTTAAAGAATAATTTTATTCTTCAAAAGTTTGACTTCTATAAATTGGATGTTAAAGCACTTTAGAAATTCATCAAACACCTATTTTTTTCAAAGAAATATTAGACTGTTTCCTCTAGCCGAGTCAATTTAGAAACTGAAAACAGAAGCAGGCTGAAATAGACAGCTCTAGTTTACCCCCAGCTAACCTTAACTCTAATGAGAACAGACATGGTTCAATTCAGCTCATACAACTTTTTTTCCCCTTAAATAAATAACAGGACTTTCATTAAAATTAAAGACTGTTGTCCACCATCTTCCTTCACATCCTGTTTTAAATTAAGCACCTAGATGTGTTCCTTCTATAACAGATGGAAAAGGCCATTCAATATCTGAGTTGGTATGACGCACAAATGGCACTCTCACAGACTGTCTGATAATAGATGAAGGTAGCGGGAAACACATTTAGGAACTTTCATGTATAATCATGGCTGTTTGAAATTTACTGTCAGTAATTTACATTTCTAGATGCCCAAGTAGTCAGTGAATCCATTTTAATAATTTTGAATAAACTGTAAAATTTGCTTTTCATCTAATGGAAGCAATGACAGCCACGTTTCACTAACTGTAGGTATCTATGCACTCATCCTACACACATTTACTGATCAAGTCAGGTGGGCCAGGGACTGGCCACTTACTAAGAAATTAGCTGTATTCACAATGTTAAAAGAGTCATAAATACACAGGATTTCTTTAAGGCAGAAAAAGCAAAGCAACGGACATGGGGTATCTAGTTGGATTTTCTTATGCATGACCCCAGTTAATTTTCACATGAGCCTATGTTACTTCTTTTTTATAGATGGAGAAACTGAAGTTATGAAAGACTGAAAGACTGACTCAAGGTCACTCTAGTCATATCAAAATAAGCACCTGAACAATAGTCCACTAAGGGCAAAACCATTTCCATTAAACCTTACTGGCCTTCATAAATGCAGCTACAATATTGACAAAGCAGAGAGCAATTCACAGTAATTTATAAGCTTAATGGCTATGACAAATTTATCACTTCTAGGGCTGGAGAGATGGCTCAGTGGTCTAAAGCACCTACTTGGAACAAGCTTAGCAAAAGCATCAGGGACCGCGGTTCAATCCCCCAGCACCACATGCCAGCCAGCCCGCCCCCTGGTGGGCTGAGCTGGCCTCTCTCTCTCTCTCTCTCTCTCTCTCTCTCAAATAAATAAATAAATAAATAAAATTAAAAAAAAATTTATCACTTCTAGTATTAAGAGTAATACAAATGGTTAGTAGCAAAAGATCCCAAAGCAATCTGGCTTTTATTTTGTTTTGTTCATCACCAAATGCTATTGTCATCTGCACTGTATTGTGTTAATTCTGATCACACACAATGACACTGCTAGGTGATCTCAGAAGCTGACCCAAGAGGGAAGGCTGCATGACAACGTCTCCATTTAGAACTACTGAATTATGCGGAGCTACAAACATGCACTTTCCTCACACTTTTACTGAGATGACAGCTCTTCAGTGTGAAATCCAGGCATATACTAAAACTAAGGTTTACTAAAGGAGTATAAAGCAATTCTGAAAATAGAAATAATTTACGGCATGATAGTTCATTTCAGGTGAGTCCTAAAGATTATGAAACATACATTTTTAAGCTGCCATTTTTGAATCTGATCCCACTTAAGAATTTTTCCAATCTTATTTCTAGGTTAATAAAGATTTCTCTTAAAATTAAAGACAAAAAATAAAATAAAGAAGGGTATTTTTACACATTCACTACATGAAGTGAACATACTGTACCAAAACACTGCAATGGTACACACAGAATACAATAATTGAAAGGAGAATGTGAAAATTTTAAACATTAAGTATTTTAAAAAAACTGATGAAAATTAGTAGCATAATCATCTCAGCTATATATACTTGCATGACTCTTCCCCCTTCCCCCATCTTTTCTCCTTTCTCTTACATTCAGTTTCTTTCCATTTTACTATATCTACTGTATCTTTCAGATTTTATTTGTTCTTTCAGTTCTTACACTAGGGAGACAATCCCATGTTTACACATGTGGGTCTGATTTATTTCACCTATGAGTATAACCTCTAGTTGCATCCATTTACCTATAAAGGCCTCATTCATCTTTCTTTACAGCTAAGTAATGCTCCATTATAAAAAAAATACCACATCTTTTTTTATCTATTCCACAGGTGATGAGCATTTGGATTGTTATCAAGATTTGGCTATTATTGTGCTGCTATAAACAGTGGTGCCCATATATCACTGTGGTATGATGTGTTCAGTTCTTTTGGAAAAATACCCAGAAGAGGAATAGCTGGGTTGGGTAAGACTTTCAATCCTATTTTTTGAAGATTCTCCACAATGCTTTTCACAGTAGTTTTACCATCTACATTCCCATCAACAATGGAGAGGAGTTCCCTTTTCCCCCAGTCTCTCCAGCATTTGTTATTAGTTAATTTCTTAAAATTTTTAGTTTGACTAATTGTATATGCTAATATCTATAATCCTGAGCAAGTATATTAAAGATGGCAATGTGCAATTTAAAAACCATGGTTAAATACCTTTCATCTTGTTTTCTTAAATGTGCATCGTTTCTAATGTTTTATCAATTATTATTATATTCTTTTTTTATATAAATTAAAAATACAGAGTAAAAAGGACAAAAAAAATTCAAGGTTTATTAAAAGGAAGAATTAATGCTTAATTGTCTGACCAATCTTGCATACATATATCTGGTAATCTGAGTAATAAATTTGATAATAACCATGCATAATATAATAACTACTGTTAAATTTCAATTCTTATTTTGAAAATCTGTACCATTTGTATTGTTGTATGTTGCTTTATCTCAGCCTTTGTTTTGTTTTTCCTCTTTTAAATAAAAAAGAAAGGAGAATGTGAGCTTCTCAAATGATTTAATCAAAAGTGAAACTGATTTTGGTTCAAATATTTTCTTACTTAATTCTTTGATCATACCATACTTACAGTAAAGATGAAAGTAGCATAATTCTCCAAATGAAAGAAATGGACATGCCTAAGAGCATTATGACTTTAGATAATAACTACTAAGTATCTAAGTCTTTCCTTGCATAGGTCAAGGATACATGAACGATAATACACGATGGCTCCCTTGAATTATATTTTATTTTCTGCCAAGCTGTGCATGAAGAGACAAAATCACCCACACTTCTGTTATCTGATATAATTATCACCTATGAAGTCTTAATGGAAATATGTACTGACATAGTGTCACATCTCTACCTTGGCTTTCTGAGTCATTTGTACATTTCAGAGAATGAAGGATTTGGAGATGGTGGATGTCCTAGATCTATGAAACTGGGGACTGTAGAAATGGGTCACACAGTAAAGTGAGGACAGAGAAAAACAAATTTAGAGAAATCTTTTTCTTTCACAACCTGAAAGGTTTTATTCTCTACAGGTATTTTTATTATAGTTAGAGCTCAGTCAGCTCTGGGAAAGCAGTTAATTCATTCCCTTTGTAATCACTTTCTCTGAGAAAAGCATAAGTTTATCAAAGATGAAATTTATAGGACCCAAGAGATAAACAGTGAAATCCACTTCCCATTTCTTATACTTCCTAACTTCAAGATTTTTTTTTTAAAGAAGAATAGCAGTCATATAGAAACAGGAGGGAAAAAAATACAAGAAAAAGAATTGGCTGAATATCTTCTAAAAGCCTTGAAGAATATCTGTGTCTATCAGACTATACAATTGTCCTTCAAGGGGAAAGCATTCAAAACTTAAGTGGATATAACACAAAGCACAGGAAGAGGGATTACCTTGACCTAGCAGAAAATAACCTGCTCCAGTCTACCTAAGCAGGTCAGCTCCCAACTCTCATTTATGTTTTTCATTCCCTTTGGTATGCTCTTCTCAAAGATTACTTTGGGCTTTAGTTGCAAAATTGCTAATGTGCTTTTACAGGTATTAATGTATGTCTGACATAGCAGTTTGAAAATCAGGCAATTGCTTTCACTCTACATATTTTACTTCTCACATTATAATTTTTAGAGCTGTGGGACTAGAGTCCATAAAAGTGTAATTAATTTTATGTTTATGTGTAGCATATAGTTATTATGGGTGAAATGTTCATAACTCATTTTTCAAGAGGCTTACCCCTGTACTTCAATATATCTCACTTATACTATATCAAGGCATTTAATACACTCAACAATAAGTGGCTAACTTTATTGACTCTACAGATTTGACTTCAAATTTTATTTATAAAACTAATAGGTATAGTATATTTATATGGCTCAGAGGACTCACATCATTTTTCCAGAAGACAGAAGAATGCATATGCAAGACTGTATATCTGGACTATAAAAGTTTCTAATGCCAACAAATTGGTTTAATTTACTTTTGACACTTTTCTTACATACATTATATTACATATATAATTATATATTTAACTATAAAAGCCATATCTTAAGCACTGGGCTAATTAGAACCAACCTACTTAGGATTATTTAAGAATTTTTTTCAGTATTATACCTTCTTCACTGAATTTTGATTCAAGAAAGAAGAAAATATTAGCAATAATATTACACTTTAATTAAAAAAACCCCATGCACATGAACAGCATTTATCTGGTGTATGTCCTGATGTTGACACACAATTTTTTGAGACGCACACTCCTGTCTCTACATCTATTCAAGGCACTAAAAACCTAGCATTTATAATGGTAACTCTAAGCGTTGTATAAACTACTATCACCAATCAGTTAACTTATTTTAGGGTTAATGGTTTCTGCAATTGCAAAGGAGGAAAACTACCATTTTATAGGTAAGGAATTTTTTTTTTTTTACTGGGGATTGAACTCAGGTCCTTGCACTTGCCATGCAAGTGCTTAGTCTACTGAGCTATCTCCCTGGCCCAAGGAAATTGAGGCTTAATAAAATAAACTGACTTGCCCAGGTCTACTGAGCAGTAAATGATAGAACAAGAATTCAAAGCCAGATCTTATCTACAAGACCAACTTTTCTTTCACAGCCTCTCTAGGTCTAACCTGTCTTTTTTGTACAGCTATATGCTGTTAACAACCAGGTTAAATTTGGAAGGCAAATTTTCCTCGGGTTAATCTCCTATAGGCCTGAAATTTTACTACTGACTACCAATGCCTTGATTTAGGGGCACTTACACTAGGTGATTCAAATTTTCCTCAGGCTTATCAAGCTCAACGCAGAATTCCATGTATGGAGCCTACTAATGCTTCTTTGTACTATAAAATTCTTAAGGAATTTATACCATTTTAGTATGTATAAAAAAAGAGGCTAAATATACAATTTCAGCTATAGCTAGCATTCTTTTAAAAGGGAATGCTAGGTATGGAATGTGTCATATTGCTAACTCAAACTCACTGTTATCAGTACTTCACTTAATTTTGGGTTACAAAGCATTCTTACAAGGCTCTCACCTAAAAAAATCTAAGCATTGGGCTGGGGATATAGCTCAGTAGTATAAATGCTTACCTGGCAAGCAGAAGGTCCCAAGTCCAATCTCTGGTACCACAAAAATCAATCAATCAATCAAAGCATTGACAAGTAGCTCTGAATCTGGATCTGTCCACAAATGTTAAAGTAAGCAGTGCAGACTTAAAGCCCTCAGGCCATATTTGTGTAATTCTTGCTGTATAATATATGAAGCTTACATCCTTGCAATGCTAATGTACCCCAACGGTACCTGCCTTTTCTTCTGTTGACACAAAACATTCTGTCCTTTTTCTGCTAGTTTATGTGTATGTATGCATGTATTTGATTTATTGGGCCAGGGTCTCTTGTGTTCTGGCTGGCTTTATACTCAGTATATAGGCCAGGACTGAATGTACAGCAATCCTCTTGCCTCAGCTTCCTGAGTACCAGCTGTGCACCACCACACATGGCTTGCTTATTGTTAAACTGGGTTCCTATTAGAAGTCTAAGAGAAAGGCATCCTCATTATGCCCCAATATTGTTCTTCAATCAAGTGTAAAATTTGCTTTTCTTAAAGCTTGGCTTCTACCAGGCTAATGGTATTTGTAACAAGGTTTCTCCATTTGATAATAAATATTCCATTTATTTTTCTTTAACTTTTTTTCATGTCTGCCAACCTTATGTTTTATCTTAAATAAGACATTATGACACCCCCAGCCCCTTTTTAAGACAAGGTCTTGCTATGTAGTTCAGGGTGGTCTTGAACTCACTATGTAGCCCAAGCTGACTCTGAACTCATGGTAATCTTCCTGCCTCAGCCTCCCAAGTTCTGGGATTACAGGCATGTGCCACCGAGCCCAGCTTGCCTTTTCCTTTTTAATTGAAAAGACATTTAAAACAAACTAATGTTTTTAAATAATCCCTTTTTTCGCACATTAAGTTTGATTACTGAAATCATGTTAATTTTGCTTGTCCTAGGATAAAACTGTGAGCAGGTAAATTAAAGATTTACTGCCATACTATGGTGCCTGAGGCTTTTCCAATCATTGTTCCATAGTATCTGCCTGCCTGGGTCCTTTATGAATATCACTTTTCACTCCTAAAAGACCTCACAATTGCCATTCCCATGTTCATGTTACCTGTTGGCTATAAATATTTATTCCTGAAAAGACCCAATGCTAAAACAATTAGAAATGAAAGAGAGAAAAATGTACATTCATTTCATTAGGCTCTGGGCATTTTAATCTGTACTTATGTTCATAGAATTAGCACTTTAATTGCCCAGCACTCATCTTTTGAATTTCTTATGGGTCTTTATAAGTAGAATAAAACACCTTCAGCATACTGGTTTTAAGATCAAATTATCCTGTCTCACGAACTATCACATCTTACAAAAATGTATACTCTGGAACCACTCCATACTACTAATGAATTAACCCCTCATAAGTTGTTGAATGATAGAAAGTAACATTTTTATTGTACAATTTTCATACTAACCATTTTTTCTTCTGTTTAAAAAGTGAACTAGGAGAAATGTCTTAAGAATGGGGTGAACTAGGCATTAGGCTTTCTCTTACTTTTCAGTAAAAGAAATAGAAACAAGCCTTTGGGTAACTTCTAAGCATCCCACACATGTGAATGATCTCACAGTGAAAGCAATTCCACGTCTTTACCACTCAGAAATAGCAAAGGAAAAGAAAAATAATCAAGTAACTCTTGACATGGAGCAAGATCATTCATTTTTAGGATACGGACAGAAAAATATTTTCTTATAGTAACAACAAAAAATGAGAACACTGTCAAACATTCTTTGGTTCCATTCTGAATCTGAGATGATGTTTTTTGTAGCCAAACCAAAAAGTACATGCAAGATCAGTTATGTAAGAAAATAATTCCCCAAACTCAAATAGCTTGGGGGGGAAAAAAAACCTTTTGACTAATTTGTTATTTAGAGATCAAACTAATGTGCATTAGATATTTGAACATAAGAATAACACATGGTTCCTATACCTGGGTAAAACTATAAAGAAATGAATAGCTTGCTAGGTGGAGGATCAGTTAGAATTGCATTCATTCAACCATTCAGATTTGTATATAAAATTTATACCTTTGATGGTGTTCAGACTAGCCACTACTTTCTCAATGCCACTTGATATATTTTGATAACATATGGTTTGCTCCTGCTTTCATAAGTGCAATCCACAGAGTGACTATAGAGACTTAAAGACACCTTTAAGCATCAAAGACATGCAGGTAATTTATTTTACACTGAATATTAATTAGAGGAGCCAAAGAACAGCCATCAAACATGGGATAGAAATCTTTTCATACCATGTTGTTTCTAATGTAGTTCTAAGATATTTGGAGAATGGAGGTATTCATTTCAATGATGACATTTAGAACAAACTGACACACTTTCTAAGAATGAAGAACCAGGCTAGCAGCCAAAGTAAGTAATTTCCAATATTTAGCTGTTTTGAAAAACTCCTTTGAAGAATAACTGTCCCCTTTTTGGATATACTTAAAAACTGTTAGACCCTTTAAAGAATAACAGTAGAATTTCTGGTGTTGTGTCTTTAAACTTGGTAATACGTTTTAAAATTATTTGACATGTTACTGGTCAGGACAGCATCAAAATAAATTGGGTAAATGTCACATAGCCATACATACTACATGATATTCTAGCTTACTGACAGAACTGGATACGCCAAGGGTTAAGCTATTTTCATGACAAATGCAGTCCCTCAGAGACCTGCCACATAGAGACTAGAAATCATTTCTCTAAATGACTGTCAAATCCCCATACTTCCAAATTCCATAATCATTATAACAATATGATCTCACTTATTTTATATTTGATTGTACATAGTGAATATATTTAATCATTTTAAAGTAATCAGAACAATGAATGGAAAGAAATTCTGAATTAAATCTTCACTTTAATTCACAGCACACCTTACAGCACAGCTAAGTTAAACACCGAACACTTCTAGTGTCACCACCCTGTACCTGTTACCTTACCTTGCCTGTATCCAGGAAGAACTTATGTCTTTCCTATAACTGATGCAACTTCAGTACTCTGTGAAGCCCAACACCATTTTGTTGTGTTAATCTTTAACTCAGGATCCACAGCTGAATCCACGACAGAGATCACTCCACTTGAAACCAAATAATGTAGTCTTCGATTAAAGCATTAATACACACTACCTCACATACAGTAGGTGTCAATAAGTTTCACTATCCTAAGCTAGTAACTCATTAAAAATGCATATATACTAAATGTTGGAAAACCACTGGGACCTATACATGTTACAATGAGCATGCCTAAAGATTACTATAATATCTTAGTTCCTTGTTGCTACTGCTATTTCTCTATTTTAAATAAATGTATCATTCTAGAAATAGTAAAAATGACAAAATTATGTGTAGGGATAGTGTATTGGGGTTACAATCCACTAAAATAAGAGTTTCTAAAACAAAATATAGTAATTTCAGACCATGTTGCCAAAGTTCATTTCTATGGTGAAAGCAATATGTAAGATTCAGTCATACTGCTAGTAAACATCATACTATGTTACATCATGCTCCAACTGTTAACATTTTTTAATATCATGTAATTAAATATTACTAGCAAAAAAATTACAGGTTCCAAAAATAGCAGACTAGAGGCAGCCATCACTTACAAGTTACTCAGCTCAGGGATAACTGTTAAAACCAACAGACATCTGGCTCTGTGTGGAGAAAGTGGAACTACAGGAAATGCTTGACACAAAATAGCATAGATGTACAGCTACTTTCTCTTAGTTCAATGAGAAGAAAGATTTGTACTAATAGTGTTTAGAGAAGACATCATGTCTGCATCTTGTACTATGAATAACTACTACAAAGACAACAATGTATTAATTGTTGTAACTGTCCTACCAACCTGTTTTGAAACTGTCATTACTATTTCTTTCTCAATAAAATAAATAAATGGGAAAACCATTAAAAAAAGAAAATGCCTGAATTGCAACTTGAGCAAGCTGACAACCGGACAAAACTCAGAAATATTGGTATCTAGAAAGGTAAGTGAAGTAATAGAAATAATACACAGCAGAATGTCAATGAAACAAGGTATGAAGGTACTTTCAAAAACTCGTAACTCCCCCAAAACGTTTCCCACAAATATTAAAGTAGATAAAACTGTAGACAAATAATTTATATCTGATCGTTTAAGTGATCAGAAAATACAAATAAACAACTGAATGAATTCAGGAAGCCAAAACAGAATATAAAGATTACTTTATTTTTTTTTTATTTTTATTTATTTGAGAGAGAGAGAGAGAGAGAGAGAGAGAGAGAGAGA
>NW_004524709.1:2003210-2007977 GCF_000260255.1 Octodon degus | reverse complement strand
AACTACAGCAAACTGAGGCTGCCAGCATTGTGGAAGCAGCCACTTAAAGAACTGAGCTAGGGCTGGGCCCCCCAAGATTACTTTAGTAAAGAGTTATGGATTCTGAAAAAGAACCAATATAAATCCATGAAATGAACAAATAAAATTTCAAGTAAAAGTCAGTGATCAGCAAGATAAATCATAAGAAATAATATGGCTTGAAGACAATGTAACATTCAGAAAGTACTAACAAAAATATTAAAAAGTTATCAAGAACTTTTGGAAAACTCTAGAAGAACAAATTTAAGATTCATTTGTGTTGAAGAGGGTGAACAAGTATAGACTTATAGCATAAAAATCCTATTCAATGAAGTTATAGCAGAAAATTCCCTAAATCTGTGGAATGAGATGGATACCCTGGTACTGAAGGCATTTAGAACTCCAAATAGACATGACCAAAAAGGAAACTCTCCACGACATATAATCAAACTGCCAAAGATGCAAAGCAAACACAAAATAGTGAAAGTGGGTAGAGAAAATCATCAGACCACTTACAATGACAAATCCTGAATAACAGATTATGTCTTGGTTAATAACTCTAAAGGCTCACAGTGTATTTCAAGTCCTCAAAGCAAATAATTATCAACCTAAATTGCTAAACTCTACATGACCATTCTCTTTAAAACTGAAGGAGAAATAAAGATCTTCCAAGATAAATATAAACTAAAGAAATTCATGACCAACTAAGCTAACATGTCAGAAAGCACTTAAAAGGAACATCAAACACAGAAGACAATCATAATCGTAAGACCAAAGGAAAGAATACATTTCACTGGGTAAGTACATAAATGACTGAAGATAGGAATAAACTCTTTTAAAACAATGAAATGACATGAATCTGTATACATCTTTCAGTTATAACATAAAATGTAAATGGTCTTAGTTCTCTTATTGAAAGACCGGTGAACCTGATTAAAAAATCAAGACTCAACTATGTGTTGCCCGCAAGAAACATACCTCATCTGAAGGACCTATACAGGCTAAAAGTGAAAGGATGCAAACTGGTACTCGATACTAGTAGCAGCTGGAGCCCTAAAGTGAGTAGCAGTGCCCTGTACTTATATTTGACAAAGTAGAATTAAAACTAAGATTAGTCAAAAGATATAGAAAAGGGGACTACATATCGACAAAAGGAAAAATTCATCAAGAAGAGATCACAATTGTAAATATGCACAGAATACTGGCACAACCAATTTTGTAAAACAAGTACTATTTGAATTAAATAGACCCACAACAAAATCATAGTGTGTGACTCAATACTCCACTTTTACAAACATAGTTCCACTAGACAAAAGAAAAAAATAATCAACATAAACACATGCTACAGAGTGAATGGATTTAGACATTCATAGAGTGTTCTATCCAAAAACAGCAGAATACACTTTTGTTTTCCGTAGCCCAAGAGAAAGACTACAAAACACATCACATTTTAGGCTTTAAAGCAAGTCTTATGTACAAAAAAATTCTGAAATAAACTTATACTGGATCGCAATGGCATAAAGTATTCTATCTGATCACAGTGGAATTCAGGCAGAAATCAAAAGCAACAGAAACTTCAAAAATTAAACAAATACACAGATTAAATAATGTGCTTCTGAATGATCAGTGAGTCATTGAAGATATTAAGGTAGAAGAAAGCTTTTAATTACTAAAGCCTAGTGATAATGGAAACACATTAGAAGTTGTGGTATATAACAAAAGCCATTATAACATGGAGTTTTATAGCTTTGAGTGCTTACATCAGAGAAACAGAGTGATCCCAAATAAATAATCTAATGATGTATCTCAGGTTCTTACCAAAGTACAAACAAACTAAGCTCAAATCAAGTGGAAGAAAAGACATAAAAGAGAACAAAGACACAGACATAAGACTAGAAACTTTAAAATTAAAGAAAACATAGGGTCAATATTTGAGGCCATAAGCACAGGCAAATATTTATTCAACAGCTCTTCAAAAGCATAGGAAATAATGCCAAGAATGAAAATAGGGGCTATCTCAACTGCAAAAGCTTCTACAAGCAAAGGAAACAGTTAACAGTAACAACACAAACTACAAACTGCAAATAGGAGAGGGTTAGTATTTAGAATACAGTAAGAACCTAAAAAACTTAACACACACACACACACACACACACACACACACACACAGAGAAATCTTCACAAAAAACAAACCAAAGAGCCCAATCAATGATTGAACAAACTGAGCTGAAAATGCACTTTTAAAAATAAGTACAAATGGCCAAAGAGTATGCAAAATATGTTCAACATCTTTAGCCATTATAGAAATGCAGATCAAAAATACAGAGATTCTACTGCGTTCCTACTAAAATAACTATCATTAGGGATACAAAAAAAAAAAAAAAATTCTGGCAGGGATGCAAGGAAAAAGGAACCTTCCTCCCTCATTTATGAGAATGAAACTCACTACAACCAAAATCAAAATCAGTAGAGATGCCTTAAGTCTAAAAATAGATATACTATCCCTGTGTATATTCCTGAAAGAATTAAAGACAATGTACTATAGTGATACATGTATATCCATGCTTAAAGCAGCACAATTCATGATTGTTGAACTGTAGAAACAGCCTCGGTACCCATGAATTGATGAATGAATAGAAATCGTAAAACAGACACACAAAATGGAGTATTACTCAGTCATAAAGATGAATGCAAGGCTGGAAAAACTGGATAAAACTGGAGACCATTATGTTACAGTTTCTCTTATATAAGCAATTTAAAAATAAAACTTGAGTGGTATATAATTAAAAATAAAGTATTACTACTATAATTTTCTATATTATCAGTATACTTATATAATTATATTTATCATATTTATATTATTGGTAAAATACATAATTTATAACTTGTATTAGTGGCTGGCTTCTATAATATATATGCATATGACTTGTATAATACATAATTTATGTTGTATAATATAGTAATATAATTAACACAATATTTGTTTTCATTATTTTGTTATTTTAATTTTTCACATATTAAACTGAATTTTATTCTATTTCAGAGACACGTATTTGTTACCTCCAGTTTATGTGCCTCTCTCTGAGGCACAATTGAGAAAAGCCAGAAAATAGAATTCACCTAAAAGAATGTCACCCAAATACCTACTACAAAATTGAGAGCAATAGTTGCTAATTTGAAGTATTCTGAGCTTGGAAGCCATTACCTGCAAGCTCTACACGGTAGGCAGCCACTGTTCTGCCTCTATGGAAGGGTCTCCTCTTCATAAACTGTTATTTTAGAATTCTGAGGTAGTATGGATCTGCCAAGGCAATCACACTCAACCACCCCCAGAGGTGGAAATGTCACCCCGCATTACTTGTGCTCAGATAAGAGTCTGAGCAAGAAGAGGGCAGCATGGCTGTTGCGGCGTCCCAGAGCCCAGTGGTCACAGTCCAGCATCACAAACGAGGCACAGACATTAAGAGTTTACAATGCAGTAATGATCCTGGCAATGTGCAGAAAACACATGACTACATTCTTCAAACTACTCATTATGGTCTGCTTAAAATGAAATTAAACATCAAGACTTGATATCGTGATAGCAGAACCTTCCCCTCAGGGCAAGTGAACGATTCTGTCACACGCACTCACATGAACGTATGTAAGTTAACCAGGAGTAGTGCTGAGAAGGAACAAAATCCTAGGAGAGAACAATACATAATTCTTCAGATCGGTGCCTCCCCATGGCTTGGAAACATGGATCAAACAAGAACTCTGATCCTGAAGAAAAACAGACACAGAATGTGGCTCGACTTCACCTCTGGCAACTTTCTTCTGTTTTACTTGGCAATGCGTAACTCAGCAGTGCACCTTCTTGATCAGGGTGACCCCATTGTGCAATCACAACAGTAAAACATGCAAGGTAATCTTCAGACCCACAGCTGTCATCACACACTCGACATTTTTACTGCAAAGTAGGATCAACTTAGCATTATAACAATGCTGGTTATAATTTCTATCCATTGAAGGTTTTCTTTCAATATGTGTCAAAATGCTTTTACCAATATGACCTCACTTATTCAGGATTTAACAGTGAGAAAGGAAAAGATTTCAAGTTTGCTGTTTTCATGCATGAGAGTCCTGGATAAAGTTCTAAGATCACAGAACTAGGGTGGTAAGGGTGTAGAAACAAAATACTGGACCTTTACATCTTTTTGTAAAGCCTCTGGGAACTCAACTTACTGTTTTTATTTTTCAGAAGGACTAATTAGAAAGCCAGATTACAGAAATGCTATGGGAGACAGGGTTGAGAAGCTGGCAAACTGTTCTTAAGTTGATTATGCATGTCAGGTTGTAAGAATACACAACCATTTGTTCTGGTCAACAACAGACTACATATATAAAAGTGGGACCATAAAATTATAATAATGCTGAAAAGTTCTTGTGGCCTAGTGACAGCTTAGTACCATCACTGCACAACACTCCTGTGTTTGTGAGGATGCTGGTAAATAAGCCTAGTGGACAGCTCTTCATATAAAAATATAGCACATAAAATTAAGAATCATAGCTAATACTTGATAATAATTATGTATTGTATCTAATACTTGTTTATGCATTTACTATACATTATTCCTATCTTACAGCATACTTATATGCTCCTACTTATAAAAAGAAAACTTATAATAAATGGCATGCTGTTTTATTTATTTTTTTTTCAATTTTTCCTATATGGTTTTTTTTTATTTTTTTTATTTTTTTATTTTTTTT
>NW_004524709.1:1992137-2001465 GCF_000260255.1 Octodon degus | reverse complement strand
GTTTTGGTCCCTCTCTAGAACATCTTTCAGTAGCCTGTGTAAGGTTGGCTTTGTCATCGCGAAATTTTTTAGCTGTTCTTTGTGGCATGCTGTTTTATACCAGCAGTCACCTCACACAGCTCTGTCTGCATCTCTTGACTACATCGAATGGTTGACCCATACCATTTAGGTTTGTGTAATACACTCTGTGATGCCTGCACAATGATGACTTTGCTTTGAGACACATTTCTCAGAACACAGCCTCACCATTCATCTACAAGAAATAACAATAAAAATAATTCCAAGAATCTAGGTTTTGACTTGAGAAATCTCTTGTGAAGAGAAGTTTGTTATTTAAACTGTGATGCATTCTTTTTTAGAAGACCTATTAGGAAGTACAGGTCACGATTTATCTGGAAGTGACTCCTAGTTCTGCCTCCTTTTAGATATTTCACCATTGCAGGCCATCTTCTCTGAACCTCAGTTTCATCATCTACAAAGTGGAGGTGATAAATCAACCTCACAGAGATCTATGAAGAACATACCAAAGTAACAAATGGTGGGTGTCTGTTTCAGCAAAACTTCATGCTCTTCAATTCGATTACAAGGACTAGGGGCCTGCCTCATGTGGAGGCTTGCTATAGGAAAGCCAAACAAAATTCAAGGAAACTCTTGACAGTTATTTATCTGGCCATTTGATATTATTGGGTCTTTTTTTCTCTTTTTTACACAGTCAAATTTCTCAACAAATATATATGCTGTCTCTACTGCCTCACCTCCCATTTCATAGCTAGTATTTCTAATCCAGCTTGTAATTTCATTACTTTCACTGTGATTACCAAATATCTCCAAGTTGCTAAATTTAAGAACAATTTTTTAAAAAGGTTTTCCTCTTATTTGACCCCTCAGGAGCAATCAATGCTACAGACCCTTCCCACAGTACTTTCCTCTCCTCTCTTCATATGCACACTCCGGATTTTACTGAAACTAAGCACACATGAACAACCTTCCAATTCAAACCGAGGCCCATGTGACAAGGCCTAGCTTCTGCTTAAAACTCTGTTGGCTTCTCTTTTATAAGCTTCCACGTGCACACAAGGCACTGGCTCCTGCACACTCACTTCCTGCTTCAGCCTAATCCTGACCCAATCTTTCTCTGCTTTTAAGCCACATGACTTTCATTTGATGCATTTGTGACTCATTCTCTCTCTCCCCTATCTCAGAGACCTTGCATATGCCTTTCTATCTTTATATTCTTTATCTAGCTACTGAAATCTATATACCAGGAGACAGTCACCATCATTTACCACCTGAAGCCAATGGGTGTTTTCTTTCTCTTTTTAATTATTTAAAGAATGAATTTAACGAAAAATTTAAAGAATAAAGAAGAGGGCCAGCAAGATAGCTCAGCAGACTAGGTGCCAGCTTAGGCAAGCACAGGGACCAGGTTTGATCCCCAACACCACATCCCGTGCTGGTCCTGCCCCTGGGCATGCTGAGCTGGTCACTGAGACCTGGTGTGGTAGCACATGCCTGTAATCCCAGCCTGGGAAAGCTAAAAAAAGGAGGATCCCTATGAGTCAAGCTGTGTAGTGAGACCCTATACCAAATACATAAAATAAAAAACTAAAGAGTGAAAAATAGTTTTTGAAATGTTAATAAAAATTTAAGTGGCAAATCTAAAAATTGATTCATTATATGCTAAGTTTTCTAACTACAGATGCTCAAAATTAGCAATGTTGGCTGGGGAGATCACTCAGTGGTCTAAGTGCCTGCCTGGTAAGCGCAAGAATCTGGGTTCAATCCCTGGTACCACATGTTGTGCTGGCCCCAGATGCCAAGTCAGCCACCAAGACCGATCATGGTGGCACACAACTGTAATCCCAGCACTGGGGAGGCTGAGAGAGGAGGATCACTATGAGTCTGAGCTGTATGGAGGATCTGTAGCGAGATCCTGTACCAAATAGACAGACAGATTGATTCATTTTTTTAAAAGAAATTTGGCAACGTCTTCTGAATGTAACCAACGTATCAACTCTCTTGAATGAAGCTGGAACAGGCTCAAGTTGCAAATGCTGATTCCAGGATTCAAATACACAGCTAAGAGGTTCTCACTTATCATTACTTCTGTTCTTGCAGGCGAATCTCTGAATAACATCTGGATGCTCCAATGGCTTCATTTTTTACTGAAAAGAAAACTACCATCTTCTTGGCTTAATAACTACAGAACAATTTTACTTTTAGATTTAGCAAAGTCATTTAGAATGTCAATTTAATGACATTTTTCATTTTTTATCATGTATTTCTTCCAATTATCTTTATATAGACAGCTAGATATGTCTACTGGTCAACTATAGGAAGTAAATTTTTTGTGCACATGCATCATGAAAGATGAAAGAATATTGCTGCCTTTTTTTTTTTGAGACAAGGTGTCCCTACGTATTACAGGCTAGCCTTGAACTCTGTATATATCCCAGGCTGGCCTTGAACTCACAATGATCTTCCTGCTTCAACTTCCCAAGTGCTGGGATTCTAAGTGTGCACCAACATACCCACCAACTTGTCACATGCATTTTAATTAAAAAAAAAAGATGATCTAGTTTTTTGTTGCAAAGTGTTGTATGATAAAATACCTTCTACTGAATAATACCATATTTTTTTAAAAAAATGTATTTAGTACAGGGTCTACGGGGTCTCACTACACAGATCTGACTCATAGAGATCCTGCTGTTTTCAGCCTCCCAAGCACTAGGATTACAGGTGTGCACCACTGCACCCAGTCTCAGTTGCCTTCTCAGCACACCCTGGGGGCAGGGCTTGCATGGGAGGCTGGGGATCAAACCCTGGTCCCTGTGTCTGCCTAAGCAGGTGCTTTAATCTGCTGAGCTATCTGGCCAGCTCAATAATACCACATTGTTGATTCATCGTTTCTCTTGAGGAAAATGCATCCAGAATATCTTCAGCTGAGAACAGTCTTACATTTTCCTTATATAATCAATTATTTTTTACCAGTATCATTATAGTCAACAGACCTCCTACCCTTCTTTTGCCTTTATCCATCTCCCACTCCCATTACACTATCTAACCCAAGTCCATGAAAGTATTCCACCACTTAGCTATAAACTACAGGCTTGTGTTATCATCTGAATCATAACTGACCATAAGACATATTTATCAGTTTTCTTCTTTTGTTAGCATAGTAAACATACAAACTTCCGAATTTTCAACTATGTTTAACTGAAGATTTTTAAAATTTAGATTAAAAAATGGTGTCTTTAGGTTTTTGTTAGGGTGGTTGGTTGAGGTTACTGGAAATTAAAACCAAGGCCTTCGCACCAAGCTATACCTCCATCCTTTTTAATTGTTTTTAAAATTTTGAAACAGGGACTTACTAAGTCACCAAATTCCTCAGGGTAGGCTAGAAAGTACAATCCTCCAGCCTCGGCCTTCTATAGTGCTGCGATTATAGGTGTGCGTCACTATGTTGAGCACCACATTTCTTTTTTACCTTCTTGAAAATATCGATACAAAAAACTGCAGGTAATGCAAGTTTTTCTTTTTTAAAATCATGAAAATAATGAAAGAGCAAACATTTAACTTCATCATCCTTAGGATGATTCAACCACTCTCTTTTAGTCTCATAAGCAAAAATGAACTAATTCCTCAGATGATAAAATAGGAAAATGTTTTCAAACAAAGATAAAGATAATTAAGACATCACAGTGTAGCTTAGCTATATAAAAGACTCCAGTGAAACTAACCACATGATAATGGTAGGACAAAACGAGTTATTTTCTGCCTTCAGTAAACCCACTCTCTACCCTCACCCAGAAACCACAAGAAAGATAAAATTTATGGAATGGCAATTCTTTGAAACATCTGATGTTTCAAACAAGAAACTCCAAAACTAAAATAAGGCCCTAAGGACCTTGATGGTACATTGAGAATTAACTTACTAGTGGGTAGCAATATTGTTTTTTTTTTTTTTTTTCCAGGCAAAGTTTTCTGGGCCTTCCTATGTAGGTCAAACTTGTCTATTATTTTCTTATAATTTATACAGATCATTTCATGTAAATCATTTTTTTTCCTTTCAGAGTACTAAGCACCATTGCCCTTTGGTATTTATTGGTGTTATTAGTGTCTATAATCAATATTTATTCTCTAACAAAACTAAAGGCTACAAAGGCAGACTCTGTTCATCAGCACTTTCTACAATCAAGTATGGTACACAGTGGAGAGCTGAAGGATACAACAGTAATTCAGTTGTTTCATATTCATACTACATAGAATACTTGCTACATGCTCTAATTACCTATTATTGCTCCATAATTTTTTCCTATGAGACCATTTCATATATTTCTATCCTCCTGCTACCATACTACCTTCTAGTGATTCTGATTAGGATAAAGGAAATACTATGTACCAGTAGGGCTGGGTACTTTGCACTTATTGTTCTGTTTTAATTCTTAAAATCCTTTAAAGTTAATACTTATTACTAGCATAGTTTTACAAATGGGAAGCTGGGATTTAGCTTAAATAACCTGCCTAAGGTCACAGAACCAATAAATATGAAAAGAGATTTAAATTCATGCCCAATCTGCCTCTTGCCTGTATTCTTTATCTCATCCTCTGAAACACATCAGGGAAGCATGTTCTATTTCTTTTATAGCTACACAGAACATGGAGTTTCTTGTTTGGGAAACATTAGGTACTACGTACTATTCTATAAAGAGCTATGATTAAATTTTAAAATGAATATTTAGATTTGTTTTATCTGTATGGGTCTTTTTTCCCTTCTTCTGAAAGACTTGTAGTCTCCTTGCTTTGTGTAGAATCATATTTAAAAGTGGAATATATGCCATACAGGTACTAAAAAACATTTTTGTTTTCCTTGGAAAACAAAGTCAGCTCCTATATGTTGATGGAAGGGTAATAGGTGCTACACATTCACAAGTTTTACTAAACAAATTCAGTAAAAAAGTTCCCCAGCAGGGATTTGACCTTTATTAACACCTCAAAAATATATTTCCAGCAATTACCACAATGCTTGTATCCATAAAATGTGATTTAAAGGAAGGCTCATGTTTTGATGTCTGTTAAATATGTACACATTCATGTATTCATATAAGAGGTTAGGATGGCTTCCTCTTTAGAACTTATTTCTCTCAGACATTTTCTTTTCTTTCTTTCTGTGTTTAGGACAGGGTCTATAGGGTCTACAGGGTCTCACTACGTAGATCAGACTCATAGTGATTCTCCTGTGTTCAGCCTCCCAAGCGGTGGGATTACAGGTATGCGCCACCACGCCTAGTCTCAATTGCTGTCACAGTGAGCCCTAAGGGCGAGGCTGGCATGCCATGCAGGGGATCAAATTCCAGCCACTGCACTCTGCCTAAACAGATGCTTTAGTCTGCTGAGCTACCAGGCTGGGCCTATGTTTTCTACTAATAGCCCTTGATTCCTCCTCTCAAAATGAAACAGAGAATTAGTGATCCAACACCATAAATGTCCATAAAAAGGTTGCAATGACATTAAATGACAAATAATTTGATGTTGAAGTGAACTGAGAGTAAAGTCAAAGGTGCAAATTCAATCCTTCATAATTTCTACCTGAAAGTATCCATCAGGGCCACAGGATAACTACTGTGGCTGGGCGCAGTGGCCCATACCTTTAATCTCACCACTAGGGAGGCTGAGGCAGGAGGATCACCATGAGTTCAAGGCCAGTCTGGGATACCTATTAAGTTCAAAGCCAGCATGGATTACTGAGATAGTGAGACCCTATCTCAAAAAAGAAGCCAAGATAAGCACCATAGACTCTTACTGTTTTGTTTCTGTGATGTTTCAACCCAGAAACATCCACACCTGTGGCCTTAATGGGCAGGTAAAAGGCCCAGCATTAACAATGCTATACACACACTCATTTATCAGTTTTCTCTCCATTCTCACTTCCTGGCTAATGAAAACTGTGTTATAATTGGGAGATTACAATATGATAAAATTCCACAGGTAAACGAGACAACTAGCACCTGATTCCCTTTCCCCATGCTTGAAACACGTATTGATCCATATTGACCCACATGCATTTCCAGGCTGACATGAATGAAGTCTCTCAGCTAGCCAGGTATGGGGACTAGAAGAGTGAGGAAGGTCAGGAGGCCTGAGGCTCAGGAGTAAGTGCGGTTCACATTCAGGAGCCTGGGCATGACTTGGATGGAGAAGGCATGAATGTTTTATCACTGTTGTTAAGAATTAAAAGGGCTGGGGAGATAGCTCAGTGGAATAAGTGCTTCCCTGGCAAACACAAGCGCCTGAGTTCAATCCCCAGTTCCGCAAAAAAAAAAAAAAAAAAAAGAATTAAAAGCCTATTTCTAGGCTCTGGAATATTGACTCTGCTACCTGCATGGCCCAAAGTCCCTGAGAAAGTCATTTATGCTCTGAACCTCGGTTTCCTTACCTACAAAATGAAGATAACAACATCTACCATGTACTGTGTTGTCAGGGACATGGGGTTGATCGATGTACAGTGATTGGCAATATACCCAACAGAGCCAGCATTCCTACCCTTACAATTTCTAGAGACAGAAAAGTGAAGAAAAAAAATCTTGGGGTTCTAGAAAAGATAAAAATTTAAGAAAAGTAGAAAAATACCCAAACATCTAATAAATGCCAAGACATGGGGTGAAGCCACATCAGTCTTGTTTCTGCTCAATCACTTCCAAAAATCACTGCAATAAAGTTCAGTTTCTGCAAAGCCCCATGTAGTCTGGATCCCCTGCTCCTCTGCCCCATATGTGTGGCCCTTTCTCCTTCAAGCCCCTGTGCCGCTGCCCTCTGTACCAGCCACACAGATGTTTGGGTTCCTCCATTTTCAATGTGCACTTGTGCTTCATAGAGCATTTTCAACGGCTGTACCTTCCATATAGCCTGCTACTCCTACCTCACGCATAGCTCTCATCACCTTCCTCTTTTTCTTCTCCCAGTACCTTCTTGATAAAGCCAATCCTGATAATCTATTTGAAACTGCAATTCTTATCACTCAAATTCCCTCATTCTGCTATATACACCCCCCAAGCCCACTGCATCTTTGTACCAGGATTCAAACTCAGGACCTCACACTTAACAGGTAGGTACAGTGCCACTGAGCCATATTCTTGGCCCTACTGCACCTTCTAAACATAAGCTGTTACAGAATTCAGTATCTATTTTTTATTTCCACCACTAGATTGTGCTAAACTGTAGGGGAAAGGGCAGCTATATTTTTGACTGATATTCCAAAAACATTTGTAGAATAAAGGCCAAGTTTAATATTTTAGAAATAATTTTAAATTTTTCCTGACTGTTTAAAAATGGAAAAGTACCCTTTTTCCATAGGGAAACTATCTATACCCTTTCCCTTGTTAACACGAATATATCTTTTCATTACTGACATCATTTTTTTTTTTTTTTTTTTTTTTTTTTGGGAAGGGTTTCCAGGGTGTTCAGGGTCTCACTACTAGATCGGACTCATAGTGATCCACCTGTTTACAGCCTCCCAAGAACCGGGATTATAGGCACGTGCCACCACACCCAGTCCCAATTGCTGTCTCAATGCACCCTGGGGCCAGGCCAGCATGGGCCCTGCACCTGCTTGCAGGCACTTTAATCTGCTGAGCTATTTGGCCAGCCCACTGACATCATTTTTAATTCAAATGATCCAGGAAGCCTCAAATGCCACACTAGATTTTTCACTGACTATAAACCAATTTGTGCACTAGCTTTTTTTCCAATCTCTTCCCCCAAAACAATCTGAGGTCATTCCAATAATAAGAATTCTTTTTTTTTTTAGGAGTTTAGGAATTTACTGTTATATATATTGGAAGAAATCTGAGAATAGGATGATGATTTCACATTTTCTGAAAACAAATCATTATGAATAAAGATGTACTATGTTGTATGTATTATGTATATTACATACAATTGTATGTATTTCTGGGATGGGAATGGATGCTTTGGTAGTGCCAATGGTTTCCAAACTTGTGGCTATTTAAAAATATCATGACATTGACCATTTCTCTAAAGAGGGAGCCCTCTTTCTGACAGAAGGTAAGTTTCCTAAGTTATAAGTGGGGGGAAAATCAACCTTAAAATATATAACTGCGTAACTGCTCAATTTCTTTGACAGCAAGGCATTTTATACTAATAAAGATGTGCATTAAGGAATTATCAAGTATAGTCTAGATAACAAATTGCATACATATCTTGAGAAAGAAATTATTTTTGAAGCTGAGAGCAGGCCTGTACAGCTCTACAATGTTTTTCTGCATGTTATAATTTTAGATGATTCCCTGACCACTTGAGAGTTCATGCTATACCAGGCTTCCCAAGCTAAAGCAACAGATTTCTTCTCTGACTACAGGTCACATTATCTCATGAATGAACCGTTATTTAGGTCAGTTAGGAGGCTCTGGTCTAATTGAATGTGCATTTCATTCCTGATGTTCATGCTCTATATATCAAGATTTTGGGTAATTATGGGGGAATAGAAAAGAGCCTGGCACGAGGACATAAAAGTTTCTGTAACAACACAATCCATTTGAAGCAGAACAGATCAAAATAGCTGACTAATTTCAAATCATTCAGTCTTCAGTGCTACTTTAAACTATATCACTATCATTTCTTGATATTACTTGCTTAGCTACTATGTCTTGTCTTCCATAGTATTGAACATTTTGTTTTCCTAAACAAGCTTTCCTATTTAACTTTGACATTTTAGAAAAACAAAAAGTATAATATTTGTTTATAACAAGGAAAAATAATTTCTTGGCTTATTGACCATAGAACACTCTTACGAAGTGCTGATGGAACTGACCTGCTGAAAATAGTGAATTAATCTAAATATAGAGCATAATTGAGGAGAAAGAAAATTCAAAAGGTGAGAGGCAAAAAGCTTTAAGTACTATGAAATAATTTGGAAAGCTTTGTTTACACCCAAAAATGTGCTAACAAAATGAGATGCTCTTGGTAGTGGTGCATTCAGACTTTGAAAAGTCTAAATCTTTTACCAAAACTAAGAAATACAAACTCCAGGAAGATCTACCGATCAAATTTTTCCTCAGTAAGGCCTACGAGTCAGTGTGATCCATGGTATTTAAGATATCTGTTGAACAAACTCTGGGATGTAGTTCCCTCTAATTCAACTGAATGACTACAACTCCACTAAGTGAACACAGCTCTGTAGAAGCCACAAAACACGGGGTTATCTAGTGCAAAAAGCACATAACCTGCTTTTCCTCCTCTTCCTGTCCAAGAAAAAGACCCAAAGGTGTTTTGACTTGCCTGGTCACAGAAGGATCCCTGTAGGCGTGAA
>NW_004524709.1:1955210-1992037 GCF_000260255.1 Octodon degus | reverse complement strand
GTAAGTCACTGTTACTTGACTATCTTGGTTAGAAATTCTGTATCCACTTAAGTGATTCTTACATGCAGACAAAAAAAAAAAACAAAAAACCACAGATCTATCAAAACACTGCGTTCTCAATCTTTCTTTCTTTCTTTTGCTTTTTGTGACAGGGTCTCACTATGCAGTTCAGGCTGGCCTTGAACTCCCTTTGTAGTGCAGGTTGGTCTCAAACTTGCAATGATCTCCTGCCTCAGCCGAGTACTAGGATTACAAGCATGAGCCACCATGCCCGGCTCTCAAACATTTTTATACAATAATGTCACATCAATATTGACAAGTGAGAAAATATATTTTCTTATATTTTTTTCAATTTTTAATTTATCAGTACATATTAGCAGTATGCAATGATTACATCCTCCTGCAGAGTTGGTACATCATACACATAACACATTTTTAATGACTCTTTCATCTCTTTCCCTCTTTTATTAAAGGTGGGTATGGTAGCACATTCCCGTAATCCCAGAACTTAGGAGGATGGGGTAAGAAGTCCAGTTTGAGACCAGCCTGGACTACATAATGAGACCTTGTCTCAAAAACAAAACAAGTAACATTTTGTCTATGATGCTTGAACTTAGAATGTGATTCTAAGTTACTTAAAATAAAAAAAAAAATGCTACTATGATATGTAACACACACAGTTTTTGCTTGAAAAATAAATACAAAGCTTATAGCTGCACTATTGACATTTCCATGCTTCTGTTCCAAGGTTGCATAGCTGAGTCACAAGTGCAGCAGTTGCTTGACTGCCTCAAGCAACATCTCTCACTTAACATAGTCATGATGGGGCCATCATTCACATGTCTCACTCCTGGGTAGACTGAACCACTGGTAGTACATGCATGACTGTCCAAAGTAGCAGCTTTTTATTAATTTTATCAGTTAAAACACTAATACAAATGATGAGATTGTTTGTACCTCCAGTGGTACAAGCCACTCCACGGTACAGTTGTGCATGTACTACAGGTTGGTCAAGCTGGTGGGAATGTGTTAATGACTTCAAATTACTTCACAGATTGATCTCAGTGGGGAGTAAATATAAAGGTAGCTGACCCTTTATATTTAGCATTTGTGTCTCTAACTATTTGACTACAAAGCACCTCACAGGAGAATCAGACCATAATTGTGAGTGACAATGCAAAGAGTTAAAGCTACAGCTCTGAAGGAATCTCGGAAACACCAAGACAAGACTCCACTATAGAAAAATACTCCCCATGCCCCAGTTTAATTTTTTTTCTGCAATTAGCTATTTTATTATAATGACGAATCTAGCACATAGGTAGGCACCTTGCTTCTCAGGGAGTATGCAGAAATGTGTTTTGGATAGTGAAGACCCTCTCTGTGCTGGAAGAGGAGAACCTAGAGCTATCTGATGTGGGTGTAAAGTTTTTTTGCGTGAGGTTCACTCAGTACCACCTAGTTAAATTAAATTGCAAACCATATTTCCCATTATTTCAGGAAAGAAGACAGCAAAACTTCAGCTGGTCCTTCAGAGCTCACAGGGCTACACAGTAATTTAATAAACAAACTGGACTCTGACTTCAAATACTGGGCTTTCTTGTGTTCCCAGGAGAGGTAAGAGCACCAGCTCAGGTATATCCCTCTTCTCTTCCTTTTCCACTTAGAGCTCTAGCTTCCAATTTCAAAGAGTAGCATTTCAGATAAGCTTTTATATGAAAAGAATCCAAAAAAGAGAACTACAGCTAATTCAACTGTGTGTCTACTATGACAAGCTTCAGCATCTGAAGGCTGAACTTTGCACTGATTAGATAAACTCTAGTCTTTTAGATGCAAAGGCTCTATGAGCTCAATTAGGCACACCACCAGAAGATGGGAAATGTAAGACTGACCTTCTAGGTACTCAACAAAATGGGCCTGCAACAGTGAAGAGTTTCCTGAAGTGAAAGCACTTCTCTGACCCTCATCAGCGCATGAGGCCACGCCTGCCTTTGGCCCCTAGGAAGACACTGCATTTCCCATGTGCTGTCTTGAAGTGCTGTTATTAGAGAATGTGACTGTAGTTTATTGCAGTTGCACAACTCTTCTTTGGACTCTGGAGAAGGCTTAAAATTCTTGACACAGAGAACCCAAAGCAGTCTGCTGTGATGTTCTCACCATCTCACTTTCTTTTCCTTAAGGCTTAGCCTTAAGGATTGCACTATGTAAACAAAATACTGCACTTTCTCTCTTTATGAGAAAGATCATTTTTTTCCCGAGTACCTATTTAGTAAACACTTCTAATAATTTGATTTCTACCTTATTAACCAGGCTCAAATATCCCCTCCTGCCCAAGTCAGACCAAATTATTAGGCCATTGTAAAAATAAACTCAAGCACATATCTTAATAGTCGTGGGATTTCAACCAAACCAAGTGAAAAAGTCAGGAATTAAGGAATGGAATACATATTCCAGCTGACTCATTAAAACAGCATTACCATGTGATAAAGTCATGCGGTACAAGGAAAAGAGGCAACAATGAGGGCCAGACTCCTGGCTGTATAGGCCACTGGAAGATCTTTCAGCCTTCACTATAGCTTCACTGCTCATACACAAAATACATCAGTATTGAATACCGCACGCAATTTGCTCCCACAGGGTATTCAAACATAATGCTTGATACTTTAATATAATATACAAAAGCAGGATTCTTAAGGCCAACAGAAGTGAAGTGGGAAGAAATGTAGTGCATCTCCTTCTAATGATTCTTCTTCATCAATGACCTATATATACAAGAACAATTATAGGCAAATGCTTTCCACATATAGGAGACAATTTGTGGACAGTACAGTACATAAAATGGCATTATATGTCTGAACTCAGGATAAACCAGTCTAGTACTTTATTTATACTTTTTAGATCACATTTGAATTATACTGAAACATGAACTTTTCCCCAGAAGAGAGGGTTTTAACATTAGATTTAGATGTATTTTTTTCTTCAGATAATATATTTCTATTTGGTTGGGAAGTATTAAAGTATTTTCATGCCATTTTAGACTCATTTCTTTCCAGGCAGTCTAAAATCTAGACAGGAAAAAAAAAAAAAAAAGAAAAAAATTCCTATTTAACACGTCTCACTTATTGTAAAAGTATGATTTCCCTTGCTGAGTATAATTGCTCTTTCTGGTGGACTGCTAGCAACTGTCAGAATCTTGTTGAATGCACATGCATTATTTTAAAGTACATCTTTCTGATAACATGAGCTAAAGGAATGATGTGGGGTTTCAGAAGACAAGCTAGTCAACAAAAATATCTTGTGGTTCTGTACTTCCTAAGTCAACAAGTGATAATAACCATTACTACATTGTGTCTTCACATCTAAAAAGGCAGCTTTTAAGTGCTTCATCAAGAAAAGAGAGAGAGACAGAAAAGGAAAAGACTACTGTATCAACAGCTTGGGTTTATAATCAGGGCTTGATTCCATAAAGGCCAAGCATTCTCATGGATTAACACACAAATGGCATCATCCCCCACGAGGCCATCTCTAAGACTTCTTTGTGAGAGTTTCTATGCTGAGTAGTTATTTATCATTCCATTAACTTGCTTTCCTTTTTCTCGTGTTTGCCCTATACCTTAACATTTAGCAAAATAAAATTCCTGTCCAGGTGATTACCTGCGAAGTAAGGTGGTCACAAGATCCTACAGAACAACAGCACAAGATCTGCTGGTGGGCTCAGAAAGCCATGGCTTTCAAGGCCTCAGAAGCAGGCCTATGCAGTGCTCACTCTCATGCCTGGGCATACTCCATTTACTCACATCAGCTCATTAGCTACCAGGGTATGTCACACAAGTCAGGTTGGGACCTCTTGCTCTTTGAGGGGCTGTATAAGCCGTCTCTTGAGATTGATTTTTCATCAAGGCAGAGTTTTCCCTGTTCCACAGATGGCATCACTGCTCCAAGAGTGTCTATTCCCTAATCTTCCCAGCATAGCTCTCTGGAGGCCACTGATTCAGGATCCATATGGCAGCAGGTGACTGGACACTTCACTCCAGTAATTTTTACTCTCACCCTCCAGAAATATGGGAGTAAGGATCTGGATTTGGTACCTGACATTCCTTCTGCAGACCTTGCTTGTCACTGCATAAAACTCCAATCTCATGTCTTTTTTTTTTTTTTTTTTTGGTGTGTGTGGGGTGTTATGTTTACAGAGTTATTTTCTAACATTCATGCTCTTTCAGAATTTATGCCCTGATCAATCAAAAGGATTTGTTTATAATGTTGGCTCTTAGTGTCTTCTTCAGTGCTTTTAAAATTGGTTGCCTACTATTTTAATGAAAATGAATCCTCCAACCTTCCTTCCTCTTTGACGGTTTGTGAGTTTTCCATCAAGATATGAATTGGAGGGCTGGTGAGACAGCTCAGCAGACTAAGCACCTGCTTACGCAAGCAAGCGCAGGAACCAAACCTGATCCCTGGCACCACATGCTGTGCTGGCCCGGCCCCCAGGCACTTAACCAGCCCCTGAGACTGGGCGTGGTGGTGCATGCTTATAATCCCAGCACTGGGGAGGCTGAAAACAAGAAGATCACTATGAGTTTGAGCTGTGTAGTAAAATCCTGTACCAAATACATTAGAAAGAAAGAAAAGAAAGATTAGAACTCTTTGTAAACATTTCATTCTTACCCTTAAAGTTTATAAATCTGGACTCCCTATACACTTCAAATATCTTCCTTCCTACATAAGGTTCCTTGAGATTCAAATATATCTAGCTCTCCCTCACATTTTGTATAACCACTGAATTTTATGGAATTTATGTTTTAATTACATCTTACACCCCTTTATCTTGCACAGAGACTGTCAGTATTGAGAATCTCATATAAGTATTATAAATCATCACTATCTGACTGATTGCAAACTACAGAGCATGCTATTAGCTAGTTACCTATTTCTACCCATGCATTTTTAAAAAGGTAGACATTACTTCCAAAAATAACTGATCATTTGATATAGGAACAACACTTCACTTATGAACTAGTCCTACAAATACTCTGAAGTATAAAAGGGTATATTCTATATGCAGAATTAATTATTTGTCTGATTATAAAATGTATTAATTAAAGTAGTTTTCCATGATTGTGGAACATGTATAGGGAACTATGGTGCACATACAGTTACCTGTAACAAAACCTGTGTAACTATCTGAACATAGGCTCAGTATTCTCCATTTTCAATGGACAAACACGCTGAAACCAATTCTGCCTAAAACAAACAAAAACTCTTTCTAAATGCATTTCTTGGATTTGGGCCATTGTCACAAAGCTGCTACTCTTCTGCGTGGCTCCCCTGGCTGCTTTTAAAGCTTTGTTTTCCAATACAAAAGCAGATTTGAGCATTGCTTGTAGTGAGTGCTGTAGATGGGATTTAAATAATACAGCAGTTGGGATTGAAAAGGAAGCTTTAGAAATGGCTAGATAGGGGATACTCCAGATGGGGAAAAGGAAAAGAAGCAAAAATTCGCATGTAAAAGCTTTTAAGAAGGAGGCTATAGCATTTGCACTTAGCCTGTTTTATGTGCTGTACATTTCAGATGCTATTGAGAGTTTAGAAAAGCTATTGGTATCAAAATTAGGTCATGTTCAGGGAAAAAAATAAAAATAAACAAATGGACAAACAAAACCCACTCTTCCTTTTCAAGATGCCATTCCAGAGAATCTCAGGTTTAGGACAAATCTTTAAAAAACATCTAAGTCAAGCACACCTCTCCTATTCATCCACTCACAGTGCGTGAAATGTGAAGGCATGTGAATGATGAGACTTTTTTTTGAAAGGAGAGCAGGTACTTACATGAACATTAACTGTTTCTTAAATGCACATTAAACTCTATTACTATTTGAGGGCCACGGGCATGGCTCAGTGGTATTGTACTTACCTAACATGCACAAGACTCTAGATTTAATCACCAGAACCAAAATAAAAAACTGTTCTATATAAAGTGATTGTATTTCATCAATAAAATAATGATAATATTCTCTGTCATTTAAATTCAGAAGTCTGAAAGAAACAGGAATTTGATCTTGCTCATATTCTAATTATGATATGATGGTAGTACTAACCATGGTAAAATAGTAAAGGATATCAAACTGGACTTTTTAAAGGATTTTACAAATAAATAACCTACCCAATAGTATTTTATGAATGTGTATCTTTTACCTATATTGATGCTGACTAGCAAAATATACATGGAGAAAAACTATGAAATGTAAGTTAATAACCTCAACTCTTTTTAGTTTTTCTGAGTAACAAGAAAGTTGCATAAATTATTTATAAACATGTAGAACACAGGTTATGACTACTACAGTAATGTCAATAATTCAATTTTGAGAGTCTACAATCTCTCATAGATATGTACATCACAGGATACATTAGAAAAGAGTATAGTTTTTCCTGAATGGCTTCAATTCTCCTATTCGGACCTTCACACTTCACATGTCAGTCAGTATCCATCTACAGGCAACTGGGTTGCTAGCTAGTTTCCTCCAGTCTTTTGTGAAATGGGATCAAAAAAGAAAAAAGTGATGAAAAAGAATGAAGGCTTTGTTGAAGGGAATACAATGGAGTAAAAGGTACTGGTGTGTATCCTATACAAATACTCTATAGTGATATGTAAATATGCATCAGCTTTAAAGTAATTATCACAGAGTTTTGAACCATCCCTATATTCCAGGATCTACACTCTTTCATGCACATTACCTCTCTTAATAACTTGAAAAGGTAAGTTGAAGAATTTGTTGCTTCTAAAAATATTAACAATTAACATCAAAGTTAACTGTGATTATGTTTGGATACTATCAAATGAGATTTTTTATTTCCCCAATATGCAAATGTCATTCCAGTATTCATAATATTGTCAATATAACTTATAAATCATCAAATGTACATAGTCAAGACAAGTTGCAAAAGAGAAATCAATGTCAATAAATATTTAAATTTACTCAAATTTTGAAAAATGTGTTTCTTGGACCAAATTTGTTGATGTGAAAACAAAATTCTTTAAGTCTAAAAATGAGAGAGCAAGTGGAAAAAGATATGTCTTTTTAATCCACTCATCCATAACATAGTTCAAAGTGATGCTAAAGATGTTCAAATGCATTTTATTTCCTTAGATATACCTCTTGGGTTAAACAGCAGACCAATGGCAATATGAAAGAGAGAATTCCCCTACAAAAAAGTACTAAAAGGGATTGAGGCATTTCATCTACTTAGCTGAAGAGATAGTCTACTGACACTTTTGTTCCAAGAAATAAAAGAATGCTGACGTGACATTTTGTTAGGAAAATAAGTGGTAAAACAATGTCCCAGAATGTATCATATAATTATAGTGCTTATAGTTCATAATTTAAAGTCATAGGTAAACTGAATTTTTTAAGTGCACCTCTCCCTGTGAGAATTTAACTGTGCTGTGAATTTGGTTTTCTAGAAAATAAAATTATTTGAAATAATGAACCTAGCACTATAAGACTTATCAAAAAAGTACTTTCTAAAAAGACAACCCAACCTCTAATCAATAGGCAAGTTAAATAACATAATGTGGAATTTCATTCTCAAGACAGTAACAAGCTCAATAATTAGTGAGGGATAACTAAAATACCGTGAGAAAATCAATAGATTTTGAAATCAGAAGTTCTTTATTACTATTAGCTGTAGCCCCTGCCTCCATTTACTTCATTTTCTCAGGCTACCTTCCCAAAAAATTTCCACTGAAAGAGCAGAACTTGTACTTCAGCAAGTTGTTGTGTCAATTATATCAAGTAAGACATTTAGGGGAGACCTAGGGGGACAGGGAGAGGGGGGAGCGAGGGAGGGAGAGGCCAAAGGAAGGAAGGAGGGAGGGAGAGAGGTGGGGGAGAGAAGGAGAGAGCGAGAAAAGGAGAGGGAGGGAAGATGGAGAGAAGGAGAGAGAGGGAGAGATACAGAGAGGGAGAGATGCAGAGAGGGAGAGATGCAGAGAGGGAGAGAAGGAGAGAAGCAGAGAGGGAGAGAGGGAGGACAAAAGAACTTTTGCTATAAACAATAACATCTTTTACGGTTACTGTCAGAGAAATTTATGAAGATCTAGAGAACTGCCCACTAAACACAAGATAACTAAAGAATAAAAAGGTAAGTTCTATCTATCTGCAGCTAGCTTTCTATTTTTAAATATGGCACCAGTTGGTTCTGAGTCCTATACAATGATAATGAGTATCTAAGGAAACACAAGTGGACATTATACTGTGGTGACTGCTCAGATCAAACAACCTAGAATTTGGTAACAGCAAAAGAGAAACTTCAATCTTAGGTGCCTGGATCAAGCAAAGTTGGATAATACCAACTTAGAACTATGCCATCTAAACTAAACTGTGCAGTATCTCTGAGAGAAGGTAACAGTGTCTACTGGTTAAATCTTTTCAGACTTCAACCCCAAGAGTGAACAGGCTGATTTCAGCAAAACAAAGTAGTAGGTCTGACAGAAGGGTGATAGACTCACCACAGGAGGCTGACTATACCTAGAAGAAGAGAGGAGTGGGAATGCAGAGGCAAGACCCAAGGACCGCTGGTGGAGAGCTGTGCAGCACAAAGTGCTCAACTCAGTATGAAAGAAAAAGCGGTGACAGAAGAACGTGAACAATGTGTTTACACAGCTACGCGTCAAGGAGAAATGGCTGCCCCAGTAGTAGAGCAGAACCACACTAAAGCAACATTTTGGGCTCAAGGAATGTCAGGTTCTAGTAAGACATCTTCTACCCCTTGCAGTTCCTGTCAGTCAGACATGATGATCACCTCAGGCATATCCCAGTAGGACTTAAAACCCAGGCCCAACATAATGCCCAACCAAGTGGTTTGATGATTCTTAAATGTTCTATTTTCTTTTACCATTCAAAAAGAGATCAACCCGGGATGTTTATAAGCTCATTACACTGGATTTCTCTGAAAACTTCAGGGACAAAAGTTTGGGACTCAAACAATATTCTGTTCTTAGCGAGCCACATTTTCTGTGGCTCATTAACTCCTCCCATTGCTGTTTGGTTCTCTGCCCCTAGCAGGAGGCCAGTTTGTCAAGAAACCCAGAGGGAGCAAAAAAGCTGTAGCAGCACAGCTGAGTAGCAAATCCTGATGAAGATATTCAAGTTAGTCTGCCTCTGCAGGCCCTTTGAGAACCTGACAGGCCACAGGTGGCACGTGTGACCAGCCTATTACACTCCCGAGAAAACACACAGATGATGGACAGCCAGGACATTACCAGCCCTCCATCTTGGTCATGTTCTCCCCCCAACTATGGAGATATGTTCTGTAAGCACTGTCACATTTAGCATTTTTCCTCTCAAGAATATATCCGCAAAACAACAACAACAACAAAAAGAATATATCCACAATGCATTCTAAACCCATGCAAAGGGAAAAGAGACCATTCTAAGGAAGCAGGCAAAACATTATGAAGAACAGTATTCCAATGGACATTTCTATTTTTAATTCTATGAGCCTAAGTATGTATAGGAAGCACTGGGAAGTGCAGCACAGGAGAGGTACAGAAACAAAACGCTAAAGTTAATTTTGAGGAAAAATATGACATCCAAAAAGTAAAAAGATAGAATAGGCAGGAACAACAACAACAAAAAGCAAGAAAAGGGGTAAGGGAATGACAAACACTACCGAAAGATCCAGATTAGAGAAAATCAGAGATCCTGACACCCTGTTTTCAGAGTCTGTCTTTAACCTCTCCCCTATTTTCACTGTACAACAATTACCCACAAGCAGAATATGGGCTGGTAAAATTCTGTTGCTGTTAGACTGCAAGAATAAAATGCTGACAGAACCCAGCACACGTGAACACGTGTCATCTTCTGGGTAACTAAAATACTGCTAAACGTCAAGTTCCTCAGACTCAGTCCAGACTTCCATACGCAATCCAACGCTCAGTAAATTGTAAGTGGAGGTAAAAAGCACACAGAGATACCATTCAAAGGAGGGATACGCATAAATAAATGCAGTTATCAGAAATATTTGCAGGGCTGAAGTGTGATTTTTTTTTTCTTTTAGCAAGGGAAAAGTAAAGCTTTTTTCCCTAACAGAACAGTGTGTTCAAGGTTACAAAAGAACATAGAGAAAACAAGAAGTGATATTCTTCTTGCCAGATTTTCATGGACTAGATTACACCTAACATCCCACTCAATTCTGTACATATTTTGTAGCTTCTCGGGCTTCTAATATCTGATGGCAGCATACAGACACAAAAACAGGGCTGTGAAGTGCCTAATTTGTTTTCCTGACAATTTCAATGATGTTGTGCTTCCTGTCATTCACTTAAATTAGGTATTCTGTACTTGAAACATTTACATGCAACACATTTATGTGTGTGTGAGCTTTGGAGTTTTTAAACCAACTAATTCAAACACCTACACTTGTAATTACAGTCAGTGAATATGAACCAGATTGGCTGAAACAGAAAATGACAGTGCTCTGTAGTATATTAAAGTAAAAAGTTTGTATTATCCCTCAAGAAGAGAGGGAAAGACTGTGTTCCTTAATTCTACCGTAGATGTTTTACGAATGTGCTTTCACAGCTCAGTGGATCTTAACAAGCACAATACTGCTGTCAAATGAGGGTGACTTAACTCTTTCCAGATGTGACTAGTCCTCATGCGGGGTTGGGGGGGGGGGATGAAATAGAAAACAAGAAATAGTGGCACTAATGCATCTACTTAACAAAATACCCTCCCTAAAATTAAAGCTATAGGATTTGAAGTGACTGTAAGCCCTATGTTCAGACATTTAACAATCAGATTACAAAATATTTGGGTTCATCTATTAGCAATTTCATATAATCAATACTGAAACAGCCCAAAATGCATCATATTCCATTCACTGACAATTAAAAAAATAGAACAGACCTATTTGGGCAAGAGCCCAAATGCAAAGAAAAGAAAAATGTCTACTTTTCTACTGTCAGTAGTGTTAATAACCTGCAGCTATAAAACTTTACTCTTTCCTTTGACAGGGTCGTAGAGATTAATAGTCTCCACAGTTCAAACTATACTTCCTTGACATTTTCTAGGGCTGGGAAAAGCGACATTAAAGGCAGAGAGTACTGCTAACTGGAATACAGCCTTAGGGAGTGATGGAGGAGGGGTAGAGAACAATGAACCTGAAACAAGTACAAACTGGCAAGAACAATCCTTACATTTGGATGGATACCTTTATGGGCTTGCTTAAATTATGAATGACTGAGTTTTAAATTGATATTTAGTTGAATTTTCCATAATTCTGAAAGTTGACATACAAGAGGGGGAAAAAACCATGACTGCCCTGCAGTATTTCACCCTTGAAAGGCATTTGGCAATAACATTTTACTGGGGGAATTAGACAATTAAATTTTGTCCAAACGTAGGCAATACAGGATGAAAATGCTTATTTCGGAAAAAATTAGCTTCAAGTGGAATTCAGGGAAGATACTGAAGTCTTAGATGGTAAGTGAATTAATAAGCAAAGAATCTGTTTACCACCTTTAAATCTTTCAAAAGTATTCTTTTTTATGCTTTGAAAAAGAACCAAAATTGTTACTATTGTATCTACACAGAAAGGAACTATTTTCTATACCTCTGAGACTTCTTTTGGAATGAAAAATTATGATATGATGTGAGGATTTCCTAAGTACTTCCCAAATCTGTCCTGCAGAACACCAGCACCAGGAATTCCCATGGACAGAGGGCCTGAAAATATTTCCCCTTCTCAAACCACAGTTCACAATAGTCATATTAAAGTTTTGACAGTCCTGGAATAAAGAATTAAAGATAGCTATTTAACTTGGTTAAACCTATGTTACCTATACTTTATTTTTGCCAGAGTCTGTTCCAGCTATAGAACAAATGTTCCATGAAATCTACTTTGAAAAACATCAATAAACTAAACTTACGTGTTGGCTATGAGTAGAATGATACTACATTCAGAAATTCAGTGGGGAAAAAAATCTTAAAAGTTTTGTATAGTACTTCATCCCCACGTAAGTAGTAATAGGTCAAGAAAAAAAAACAATTTATAGAGATTGATTTTTTTAATTAAGGAAAATATGACTTACCATTAAAATGCTTAAATATGAAAAGTTTAAAGGACATGCAAAATAATCCTCCACTATTATTTTCTGGTGAAGAAATACCTAACTAGGCTGGGGATATAACTCAGGAGCACAGCACTTGCCTGGCAAGCTCAAAGTCCTGAGTTTGATTCCTGGTATCAAAAAAATAAATAAATTAATTAAAGAAAGAAAGAAAGAAGAAAAACTTAGCTGTTCACATTCAGAAAAATGTGAGGGGAGTAAACAATGAATTTGGCAATATATAATTCTAAACAATCTTCGCTTTACAAGTCCAATTTGTTTTCTAGCACTTTATTAATCTCTTCCTCCCAGGAACTACTAGTTTAGTGGTCTGTTACAATTGAATTGAAAAATTTAAAAAATGAAGCAACAAGACAAGGCCTTCAACTTCATGCTAACTGAATGGAAAGAGTAAAATGAGATTAATGAGAAGGGATTTGGAATAACTCTTTGGAAAGTACAGCAATTCTCATTACCATATTAGTCCTCAGAGTTCTGTTGGCTATCATTAGTGTTCTGTGTAAAATGAGTCAAGAAAGGAAAGGGAAAATGAAGAGAACGTTCGAGTAACTGAAAATGATAGTACTTCAGGGACCACAGAAGCCATGAAAATTAGCACTGAGCCCTTATGCCCAAAACATAAAAGAAATCAGGACAGTCTTAATGAGAATCAGGCAGTGTGCCTAATGAAACCTTAATATACTTCATCTTCCTTTTATATTTCATTTTGGTGTCATTAGATGCAATGAACCAACAAGTATTCATTGAGCACATACTCTGTGCCAGTGAGAGGCCAAGCACTCAGGAGAGACCCAAATCACATACAGCAGGGGTCAGCAGTGTGCAATTTCCTGACCAGCAGCATCAACAACACAACTTCCTAGAAACTTATTAGAAAGGCAAATTCTGAGCCCACCTGGACTCAAAGAAGACTGGAGATGGGCCCAGAGTTCTGTTTTAAGAAGCTCTACAGTGATTTGAGAACCACTGGCCAATAGCCTAGGTGGGGAACCAGGAAAACACAGCAAAAACAGTAGCAAATAACGGACCTAAAAATTGTAAGAGCTCAAAGTCCGTCTCACTGAATGCCTTCCTTCTGATTCAGCTGTTGCCTTTAAAAGCAAACCCAAAGCATTTGAGATTATTTTTTCTTTCTCTTACTCCTACCCACTCTACTCCCACCCTACACTCAGATAAAAATAATAAAGTGAACTCTCAAATGGATACTCAGTCTAATGGGTATTCTAGGTGCCCTAGTTAGAATAACTACTACAGAAAGACTCATTTTTGTTCTTTAAATTGGCTATAAACCTATACAGTATGGCCCCTTTAGGGAGTCTCTGTATTATATGTGCCATTTTGTGTTCAGACAAGATTCTCAATAATTCTCTTTTCAACAGATTGAGATAGAGTTCTAGGGTAAAATGCAAGGGTAATATATTTGCATTTTATTGCTCTACTTAAACTCTTTTATCACTCTTTACCTGATAAGTCATTTTAGCCTCACTTTCCCAAAGCATATTTTTTCACACATAGTGCTCAAATGGTTTAAGATAACAGTAGTAGTAATTGCAGTTAACATTTATTGAGCATTTTATTACATGTCAGGTGCTTTATATGAATCATGTCATTTAATTCACATACAATTTTGTGGAGCTAACTGGATAGCCATCCCATTTTACAGGTGAAGAAATTGAAAATGTGAAAGCAGTTGCACTGTTATACACTGCATTAAACAGCATACTTTATATACTGTTAAAACTCAGACAGGTACACCTGACTGTAGAGTCCAAGCCCTTAGCCACTGCCTCATAGGCTCTTGCTGGTAGCCACAGGAACATTATCTGCAGCAAGGGTAACATTAGCTTTAGTTTTGACAACTGGATAAAATAGGATAAACAGACAAGAGCCGAAGCACTTAAATAATCAAGAATTTTAGGTAAAACTAGGCAGCACAGAACAATGAAATAAACTACAAAGGTACAATTTAAATATATAGACACAGTCTGCTATATCCTTTTGAGTGTTGTTGTTTCCTCTAAGATTCTCAATAATGAATTCTTACCAGTGGATATTTATCATAAAACTATGAGAGCTGTATGTGTATATAAGTGAGATCCTTATTAGTAGAATGACAGAAGTAAGATATTATTACATTACAATATTATATCCTAGGGTATTATAATAAAAGGCTATTATCACGTACTTGGCTAATAGGGTCCATACTGTTACAATGTATTAAAACCAGATTGAGTTATAAAAATGACAATATTATAATCATAATCTTTGGTACTTAGGGGGAAAAACATTTTTCAAATGAGGTCTCAAAGCACTTACCTAGCATTCCTGCAAATTCATATATGTAGAAACTATTACAGAAAGCCTTACACAAATTTATGCAAAAATATAAGGAAATCTTTTGCAAAATGCATGAAAGACTCTCACCCAATACAGGCTGACATCAGAAAGACTGAGTGATACCAGGAAAAAGAAATAAAATAATCTGAGCTGGGTGTGATCCCAGCTACTTGGGAGGTCAAGGAAGGCAGGACTGCTTGACCTAGGAATTTGACACCAGCCATAAGAAGACTCTGTCAAAAAAAAAAAAAAAAAAAAAAAAAAAAAAAAAAAAAGAAAAGAAAAAGAAAAAGAAAAAAGAAAACCTCTCAAAAGACCTGTTCACTTAATAGTAATTTATTGACTGCCTATTACGAGCTAAGTAATATTCCATACAACGCAAATATAATGGTAAACCAAAGTGACAAAGCCCTTCAGAGCTTACAACTCAGTAGATAAAAGAGAAAATAAACATATGCTGTACTGTCGGATAGTAAACAACAAAAAATCATGAAAGAGCAAGGGGACAGAAAGTGAGATGGACAGCTACTTTTTATGTGGTGGGAAGGGATAGTCTTTGAGTGAGGTGACATACACGCAGAACCTTTAGAGTGAGGTATAAACCAGTGCAAACCACGGAGAGAAGAGGCTCAAGCTGAGAGAAGAGCAAGAGAGAACGTGAAAAACCACATCACTACAGAACAGCAAAGAACCCAAGGTGAGCAAAATGGAGGCAGCAAAATAGCAGGGTTTGAAAACGTGACAGGCGCTTGAAGGGTTCTTGAGGATCGAACCCAAGACCCTAGGCAGTAAAAGCACACACCCTAAACACTGAGCAACACTCCACACAACTTCAGGAAAATTTTAAAACCTTGGATTTTATTCAAAGGTTGAAAACAAGCCACTGAGGATCAGAGTAGAGCAACAGCACAATCTGAAGTCCAGGTAAGAAATGAGGGCCAGATGAGTGGCCCACCCTCGAAATGCTTGTGTCTGGCTGGGCACAGAGAGACATCAGTGGTCTGAGTAGGAATGATTATGTGCTTAACACAGAACCATGAGCTACCAGAGAGAAGCAGAGACAGAGCCAGAGGCACAGACAGACAGACAGAGAAAATTAGGTTTTGCCTTCAGAAGCTGGTTACTATCTAGGGAAGGAGAGTAAAGAAGGGCAGGGAGATCAGGAGATTGGCTTGAAACAGGTGAAGTTTGACATGCCCAATACATGCATATATAAGCACTGACAGTAGAATAGCTGGTTGGCTATTCAACTCCAGCCTTCAGAGGTTAGAAACACATTAAAGTATTTGCATGAGGTGATGGCCAACATATCCATCAGTTGTGTTCTTATTTCCACTTTTACTACGACCCTTGCTTCCGAAGAAGTCCAACCTTTATTTGAACACTAGCTTAAGGTTATTCAATACAGAGCAATGCTACTAGGCATTTAAAAGCTCCAAATTATACACAGTATCTACTAAGGAAGAAATAATGGAAATCTAAAAAGGGAGAAATATGATTTTTGTTTCGACCACAACAGATATCTGGCTTTTTGGTAATCTCCTGATAAACCAACATAGCACTAGACCTCAATTTTTCCTGTCATTTCATATTATGACTAAAATTCTGATCATGCAAAAATAGCTCAGCACAAACACTCCAGTCAATACTAATTCTACCCACAGTTAACCACACCTCTGCCACCAGTGGGTGGATTGCAATATAGTAAAATCAAGATACCTAAGAATGAGAACTGAAATGCAGACCAAACAAAAAAATCTAGGGCTAGGGATGTACCAATATAAAAATACTAATAATCCTAATAGGAAAAAATATAAAATATTTCAGCTTATATAGTATAAACTCCTCAGTATACATTCAATTCCTGAAGGATTAATGGTGATGTCTTGATGGAATGGTTGGTTATCCTACCAGGTTAACAGCATGGGAAGGATTTTGTCTTTTTATTTATATTTCTTTATTAGATATATAAAGGTATATCTAATAAGGCAATTTTCACAGAAAATGGTCTGAAAGGGGCCGGGGAGACAGCTCAGTAGAATAAGCACTTGCCTGGCAAGCGCAAGGGCCTGAGTTCATGCCCTGGTTCCGCCAAAATTAAAAATAAAAACAAAAAAGAAAAAGAAAAGAAAATGATCTGAAAACCCAGATGATAAAAGTTCACATATCTTGACTGGACAGAAATTTAAAATGTGTGGACAAAATAACTAAGAAATACAGTCATTGCTAACACGAAGTGTTATAAACTTGAATCCAACTATTCCTGCCTTTTAATGTTATTTTTTTCAGCTTCATCACACAAGAGAACTTGGAAACTTTCTCTAGCTCTCCTGTTGAGAATTTGAAGAGAAATCCCAAGGCACGTGTTTATAGACAGCAATAGTCATAGCTATATGTCTTAAGGTTATCATCACTTTCCTACTAGGAGGGCTCTCTCTCTTGCTCTCTCTCTCACTGTATGAGAGTGAGCAAGAGCAAGAGAGAGCGAGAGCAAGAGTGCACGTGAGAGAGGTAGATTTCATTCTACATCTTGACGTTACCACTATTATTTAAGGATGGAAAGTTTGTGCCCTTGTACCCTCAAGTGCATATGTTGAACTCCCACCCCTCAATATGAAAGTAGATGAGCCTCTGAGTGGTATCAGGTTTTGCAGAAGTTACCAAGGTAAAGTATTCATGGTGGAATCAGTTCCTTTATAAGAAGAGAAAGCGACAACAAAGCTTTCTCATCCATGAGAGGTTACAGATGAAGGCAGCTTTGTGAAAACTGGGAAGAGAGTACTTGTCAAGAGCCAAACCTGGCTGAGTATGGTAGTACAAGGCTGTAATCCCAGCACTCCCAGAGGCAGAGACAGGAGGATTCTAAATCCGAGCATAGCTTGGGCAATTCAGGGACTCAGTGAAACCTTGATTCCACAAAAACTGGGTGGAGGGTTTGAGGATGTAGCTCAGTATAAGAGAAACGTGTTCAATCCCTAGTACCAACACACACACACACACACACACACCCCAAATCTATAGTTACCTGATATTTAACTTCTTAGCCTTCAGAACAGCAAGAAATGAATGTCTACTGTTTAGGCCACTCAGTCAACTGTACTTTGTTAACAGTAGTCTGTGTAGACTAAGATACTGTAAGTGGCAGGTCAGACAACAGCAGTTAAAACAATCTGTTAGAGAGATGGAGCTAAATAGGAACTTTAATATGACCTTGGAAAATGGAAAATCCTGAAAGGTAGAAGCATGAAATGACTGCGAGAACTCATTAAACAAAAGGGGAAGCAAAACATACCTTCTTTATAATGGGGACATAACTTTAAAGATGCCAGATTTTCCAGCACCATGAACAACAACTGGTACACAGGTAGCATCAAAATATTTGCTGAAGCAAAGAGTAACAACTGAAATCAGTATATAGGGAAAAGGGAGTGACCACATAGACAAGCACACCTAATAACTGCCATAAGATGAGATGCTGGATAGGAAACACAATGCAAAATAGGATTAACTTGGCGACTCAGAGTTTGATCATCCATAATTTAGATTCCATTCAAATTATAGCTTCCAAGTTTTTATAAACTAGAGATACTTTTATTATATGATGCAGTTTATCAGATGTGAAAATGTCAGAGATTAAGGTCTTATCAAGCAGTAAACATAAGACCGTGTTTATGAAATACGGAAACTATTTTATTTTTCTCTAAAACACTATGTGTGTCTTGTTAATGCTTGTTTTGAATTATCTCCATATCCCTGGAGGTAATTCACACAGAAAACAGAGTGAAGACTCAATCAGATACATAAATGCCACCCTTTCCTTGCTTGGCACTGCCCAAGAAGTTTTTAGTTTTCTTCTGTCCTGCTTGGCCTGTGAACCAGGTGCTCCCATTATCAATGCACTGTAATCAGTAAACAATTGGAAACTTTATTATTTTCTTAAGTATTTGGATTTCTTGCACCTATGGTTTCCTCTACGGGAAATGGTATAAAAGTATAAAAAGTCACAGATAATTATTCTTTGTTTAGTAATAAAATTACCCTTTAAAACAGATAATCAAGTTCTTACTTCAATTATCAAAGTTATGATTCACACTCAAAATATCTCCCAATAAGAGGTTTTAAATAAATTTAAAATAGATTATCTGATTATTTTTTTTTCAATTCCTGCAGAAATGTATAAAGCTCAGGAAAGGAATAAACCATGTATACAGGCAAATACAGAATAAGTACAGTCCAGTCTTTTGAGACAAATAAGCCCACAGTTTAAGCACTGTGTTCTAGGTTTTTTTGTTTTGTTTTGTTTTGTTTTTGGAACCAGGGATTGAATTCAGACCCTTGCGCTTGCCAGGGTAGCGCTTATTCTACTGAGCCATCTCCCTGGCCCCTGTGTTCTAGTTTTATGGTACTTTCAATCCACTTTCAATCAAGAGCAATCCCTGCCCTCAGTCAGAATTCTCACAGCTAACCAAGGGAGTAGGTCAGAGGAATATTTCCAAATTGCTGATGGGGGCTGGGCAGATAGCTCAGCCACACCATATCAAAATAAAATCATTTTTTCTAAGTTACAGGTACACAAAACGTTTCTTGCAGGAACTGATCACAAGAGCTTTCCATTACCATGGAAGTCACAGCGGAGATTTCTGAACACTCCAAGTCTCTAGCTTCTCATTGTTTCTCCCAAACAATTTGGCCACAAAACCAAACTCAGAAGCTCCTCATCAAGCAAATGGCTCATGCTTCTTGAAACACAAATTGACTCTTGAAGCATTCCCACAATGGTCTGAAAGTCCCTGAAATGACTCAGGATGAAGTCCCAAACAGGTTTATAATATCTTCCAAAAATTAGGAACAGAGAGGACAAGGCCTGACACACATTTCTAGTAGAACTTATCAGGGATTTCAAAATCTTGGGTCCACAGATTCCTAAAAACTTACCTTTCTATTTTCCTAGGAATAGCAAAAGGCAAATGACACTGGCTTAAAGTGCCTAACAACCATGGATGATGGCCCTAAGAGTGTCACATCCAAATGTCTATCACTAGCAGGGCACTAGTTCATCATTCTGTTACCAGCAAGGCATCAGTCAGGCTAAATCTCGGCCCCAGCTCTCTGTATTCCTGAGTCCATTTACCCACCAGTAACTAAATATGAGAAAAACTCATGAAAATGGCAAAAGTTAATTTACACTTTGGTCTTATTGGGAAGGGCCACCAATCCCCTCCACTTCCATATACAGAAACATTACAATTCACAGGTGGTATAAAACTAAAATCAGACAATTCCAAATGCACAGTTACACTAGTGTTGGCCCAGAGGGCTGGAAGTAGAGACTCCTTTTGGTGAGCCCTAGGACAAAGGGAGGGATAACAATTTACACTCCTCTTCAGGAAGTTTGGAGAAGCAGCCTATCTCTGAAACAAAAAAATCCTAATTTTTAAAAATCTGTTTTACCCTGCTGGTTACAGTATCACTGTAAACCCATATCAAACTTGTGACTGAAATATCAACAAAAGCTAAGAAGCTCAAGCTTAGGCCATGAAGTACCTTCTTCTTGTGAAGTACTGAGTACGACCAACGAACAACTCCGAGACTATTCTTTCAGTAAGCTCCCTCAGCGAGCTGCAGTACCCACACAACACACTCTGAAGCAACACCGAGCAGTGCAGGAGCTTTCAGGCTATGGCAGCCATTGAGCAGACTCCATTACCTACCAGCCCCAGGTTCCTGAAGAGCTGAAAGCCAGCTCATCAGTAGGTATCCAAATAAAAGCAAGAGGACAAATGTTGAAAACTAGGGTTTTTTTTTAAAAAAACAAAAACCAAAAAACATTTCCTTCAGCGTAACATGGCACCCAGGGATATAAGGTCTCTAAAAAGAGGGCCGATAAAGACAGTCCAAGAGCTAAAAAGTAAGGCAGAATGGCCATAGTTAAGAGGCTGAAGAAGTAAGGGCCTGGGAGGAATGAAGAACAATCAGAAAAAAGAAAAAGAATCACGTCAGAGAGGTCAAGTAAGGAATTTTTAGGAGACAGTAAAATCTGCTAGATAGAAGACATACAATCAATACAGATTAATGACATTAAAACAAAAAGCAGCAGGCCATACTGAAGCTTCTCCCTCAATGACCAGAGAGGAACAAGGCTATCTTTAAATCCTAACAGAGCATGGCATGAAACTAGCAATGGTATACCATCTTCCCTTCAGAGATTGGTCCAAAGAGGCCAAAAGAGCAAGACACCACCAGGTGGCAACACAGGATATGTAATTCCACTGGTTCATGGGAAAGACCAACCAACCTATCAGCAGAATGTCTACTTCTATGTTTAACAAAAGATAAGATTAGAGAAAAAAATTGATCCACATAGAAAGGTAAATACAACGCTAAAGGAACTTCTTGTCATCGTATGGCAGAAACTCTCAATTAGTAACTGTACCTTTACTGTGTAAGTGGTGAAGGAAAGTAATTAACAATTAATAGAAGCTGCCCTCGATTTAAAGCCTCAAAGGGAAGTAATTAAATTTAGTAGAATCTGTAGCCTCTAAACAATGATACATCATACAAATACAAAAGGAAGCATAGATTTGAATAATAAATGCAAATTAGAATCAAAGTTTGACTACAGGCTAAAGAGAAATGATGCTAAAATTATTTTTCCTAAGAAATTTTCTGCCCAAGAGACTTGTTTATGGACCTATGTTAAGCCAGGCAAAGGTATGATTTGAATTCTAGCCGATATTTCTAAAGTACAAGCTTGCTTCTAGACTATTTATGTATGCAGATCAGACAGCTTCCAGCAGTTTGAATTAGCTGTACAAGTACCTTTCATATCAATACAGATAGACTAGATATACACAGTGTCAACATTACTACCAGGGTTGGAGATCACAAACACTGCTCTGCTTGTTGGTCATGAAATAAAATTGCCAAGCAGAATTTGTGTAGCTCCAGAGAGTAAATTAATGCAGGCAACACGGTTATCAGCAGTATTTAGCCTGCCTCTCTAAGCTTCTAACAGAAACATTTAGGGAGAGGAAGCATTACATCTGGCTACAGCTGCACATTACACGGTCCATTGAGACTCAGATGCTGATGGCTGAACTGAATAACAAACAGCTGGGTATAAATGCAAAAATCAGGAAATCAATTTTAAGCACACATATTTCAACAAATCCTCTGAAATTCTAACACTCTGTGAGAAAGAGCACTTTTACAGCATCATAAAGCTAAAGAGTATCCCAAAGATCAAAATTCAAAAATATACCTGAGCACTCTGGGGTCATTATAAGTTGGCTAAGCCCTTCTGTTTCACAATGGGCAGTGTGAGAACAAAGGCAGTATCAGCAGATCATTTTCTAGCTGTGATCACACCTGCGGTGAAAGTCATCCCAAGTACCTGAGCTTTCCAGAATGAAGAAACGTTATATATCGTGAATTTAACTTAACTGAATGAAAAAGTCTTTGAAACCACTTATGTCTAGGTCCTCCAACACTAATCCCAAGTGTTGCGGGAAAGGCATTCACAAACAACAGTACACAAGATTCCTAGTGCACAAGATATGAGTTGGGGAAAAACATGAGCTAATAAGGAATGCACAACCCAAGTAGCCAGGAGGGTACTAACACATTAGAAACCCTAAATAAATGCTGGGTAAACTTTGAGTAGCTCTTCTCTTTACTAGGATCTAGATAGAAAAGCAGGTGGAAGAGGCTAGGGATTCCTTCTGATCACTTGAGAATGCTTCAATAATTGATGCACATTTATATTTAAGAAAGGTAATGATACAAGGCCAGTGTAAAAAAGGCGCCAAAGAATCTGTCATCCAAATTGGGACACTTTTTAGAATAAATGATTATTAAAGCTGGCACCAAGGCGATGGGTTTAAACTGTGAGTATCCATGCAAAGCACGACACATAGTGAATCTTCACTACCAGATGCATGAAAAACAAAACACAGATCACATCTGGAATGCCAACTGAGCCTCTGCCACCCCAGCTTCTTATTTTTGCTCTCCTGGGCCTACTTACTCTCTCAGTCTGATGTCATATTAAAGAGCCCTTTTAAAGAAAGTTCAGGGAACAAAAGGATTCACAAGATAAAGATCTAATCTTCTCTGCTTGCAAATTAATTTTGCAAATCATACCAGATCTAATCTGGCCTGATGGAGAATGGCACTACTTACTCTTGTAACTTTTTCACATAGAGAAAAGCTACAGTGTCACCTGTTTCGATTAATGCTGATTTTCTGCCACCACAATCCAACTGGATTCTATAATCCAATGGACAAGATCACAAAAGTATAAATGTACACACACATTTTCACCAAGAGACATTTCCACTACTGTACTGGATAATAAATACAGGAGTTTTTTTTCAGAACCAAGGACTGAACTCAGGCCCTCTACTGAGCCATCTCCCAGCCCCATGAAATGTTTTTAAGGGTCTCTAGATGTAGCAAAAATGATGCAGCAATAGTATAATGTACACCTCATCTGAGCTATAAAGCGAGGAATGGAGGTCTTTGGAAAGTTAAAACAGTTAAATATTTACGTCCCAATGAGGTATTTAATCCAACATAGCTTAAAATAACACAAAAGTGCAGATCCTTTTTTTTTTCTAAACTAGTGTCTCCCTGAAGGAAAAATAGACAAAAACCAGCCACCAACTATAGCTCAGAGTAATCCAGTGCACAATGCTTATAATCTAAAAACAGCTGTTACACCTTACAGCATTTTGTAGCATCTAAATTAGCCAACAAACATCTAGTCCATTATGATATTTCCGGACTTTAATATCTCTTAAGAATGATTCCTAACATAACCAAGTTTTTATTCAGTACAGACACTGTACAAAAAAGGGGAGACAGACTTAAGTACAGCAAATGTGCAGGCTGATTCCACATGACACAAAACTGATAGTTCAGCCAACTAATAGGTCAGCTGTGACTCAAATCCTAGACTCAATTGTCCAGCTTAATTTTAACTATTCAATCTGCCATACAAACTGTACAACTGCTGTGTATTTTCTGACTGGCACTGTATTTACAAGACCACAGTGGAATCAATTTGCTACTGTAGTGGCACATAAGAAACCTTGAGAATTAGCTAACTTTAAAAGCTAATTTACTTTGGTTCTGGGTTAATTACATTTTATAAAGCAAATTTTGCTGATTGGCTAAGAATCTAAGCTACTAAAGCTCAGGCACTTAGATAAAAAAAAAACAACAAAAACCTGTCTTAAAAAAGTGCCTTAAAAAAAAAAAGTGCCTTAGACATTAGAGAAAGTATTTGTAATTTACAAGGGGAACTCATGAAACATACAAGCTGCAGTTATGGAGGCAATCTTTCATGATTTTTACTGCCAGGACCTGTTTCCAAAGCTACAACCACCTGTTTACATTTTCAAAACTGTAAAGACACTTGATCTGTGGTGTTGTACAGACTTTTCCCCTAGACCTCAAAGTTACCTTATTTCAGCTCCAGGAATACTAAAAGCATTGAATCTAACTGTTAGTCTTTATGTTACAGCCCTTTATGTTATGAGAGTCAATGTACTTCAGAGTCTATAAAACATGTTAGAAAAAGTGGCACATAATACATACTGGGAAATACCCAATTCATTATATACACAATAGACCCAAATGGATTTTAATTGTTCATGATTTATAATATGGTATTTATTTCTATTTATGATGACAATAGTCTGTGGGTTTTCTGAGTAATGTTAGTCCAGTGTTCATTGCACTTCTATTTCACAATAAGGCTTTCACAACAGGTATTTTGATATTGTTTTATTTTGTTTACATTCCCTAAGTGTTTGGGCTCTACTAGGGCCCAGAAAATGAGCTATGACACTGATAAATGCTATTTACTACTGGAGATTATAAACTTAAAATACTTCACAAATAAAATTGTGACGTCATCATAACGTCTTCCTCCAACTAGTTTTCCATCCAAAAATTAAAGAACATTTTCTATTTCAGTATAGCATTAAATAAGCTATATAAAAGTCAAATTCTTTTTAAACTTCCAAGTGGCTTAAGGTCATACTCAAATTAGAAATAAGGTCTTCTGTCTAAAAGAATAAAATTGGCCGAAATGTTTTCCTGTCCAACAGCCAGAATGTCAGGTCAAGGGGAGAGTCCATGACATAGCAGCTTCTCACAGAAACGAAGTTTTACAGTTTAGTCCTCTGCAAGTGGCTGGGCGTGTAAAGATAGCATCTTATCATGGAGATGCAACTGCACCTGCCTCTGGAAGGCAATGATGTCCTCACCTCAACCAACTTTCTCAACTTTGTCCTTCGTACTTAGATTTAAATCAAATTGTGGTTTCTCGTTTTATGTCCTGGAAACACAGGATTTGTCAGAGGAGATACTACTGTGATTCAGATAACAATGGAGCAAAAGGGTGAAAAGAGTCATAGCATTTTCTTCCAATTATATGATCATCATTGGGAACCCAGCATTTTGACAAAGTGTTCAAACATCAAAGAATGGACTTGGTATCATGTAGTTGAGAGCCATGGTATTGGGCCTTAGTCTGATTTCTGAAAGCCTTATAATGAGGGTGGAGTGGATATACATCCCATTCTTTGGCTGTATTTTTGTTCAACAAAGCCTGCAATTTTCAGTCACTTGAAAATATAATTATAGATAATGTTTGCATCAGTAGCAAGAATACAATAAGCACACAGGGCATGAAAACTCCACTCAAATCACATACTGTTAGGTTGCAGCATTTGTCTTCTGCCAAGAATAAAGGCATTTCTACACGCTAATATCTGGTATGAAATTGTGAGTTAGAGTAACCCATGTATGAATTCTATTTTACTTCAACGTTCCTTTATCCTTTCCTTTACATTGGGTATCTACATAAGGCAGAAATGTATGATTTGCTGAAAACCAATGATCCTAGCACGTTTGTGCACTTGAGCAAAAGCTACGCAGAAGCTAAAAGGGATGTGACAGTTAAAGTGGACCAGCTGCCATGTAAGAGTAGGTCATAACTGTCAATCCTACAATCCATTCGTATCTCACTTAGGGGATCATTTATTCTTTTTTATTTTATTTTTGTATTTTAGTACAAGGTCTACAGTGGCTCACTATGTAGATCAGACTCTTAATGATCCACCTGTGTTCACCCTCCCAGGAACTGGGATTACAGGCACTTGCCACCACACCAAGTCTCAGTTCCCACCTCAGCGTACCCAGGGGGCAGGGCCAGCACAGCAGGCCATGGATCGAATCCCTGGCCCCCGTGTCAGCATAAGCAGGCCCTTTAATCCACTGAGCTATTTGGCCAGGATCATTTATTATACTGTCTGCTTATGTAACCCACCAAACAAGAAGGGAATAAAAGGATGTTGCATAAAGTCACCTACTAAGGGAGACAGTGAGGACCAAACAATATCTGAGAATCTTTTCTAATTCTTAAGAAGGCATAGTACAGGTTATGGGCATCCCTGTGTTCACCTAAATCTTTTGCCAAAAATTAGGAAGTTGAAAATGAGGCTAGGGATACAGTTCAGCAGCATAAGTGCCTGCCTGGCAAGTGCAAGGTCTTGAGTTCAATCCCCAGGGCAAAAAAAACAAAAACAAATTGTGAGAATAAATGGGGAAGATTCCAGATGTCTATTGAACTTCTCAAAAGAAATCTCTTCATAAAATATACTATTATTATAAATGGGGGATAAGCAACCACTTTAGCATTCAATGTTAATTGCTTTTGCAGTAAGTGAAAATCTGCCTTAGGCATTAAGAGACCTTGACACCATTTTGGTTCCCCTTTCACTGACATATCTCCTAATATACTCTTGCCTTCTAGACCCAGAAATCAAAGAAACTATGAAATAAAAATGAAAACTAAGAAAAAGTAAATTCTGTGAAAAAGCAAATAAAAAGAAGATTATAGAGTCACTGGTAAGAAACTATATTGCATGTTTAAAACCCACACAATTCAGCTAAATGTGAAAAATCCCTCAAAAGACTTATCAACATTTCAGGCTAAACTGCAGGAAGATATAGAAGAAAGACTTCAGGCTTTGTAGACATCTGGATGAAGTACAAGCTCAGGGTTGCAGGATCCTCAGTTTATAGAACGTCATCTTGAGGGTCTCATTTGAAAAATATGAATGACAACCTCTTTTGCAAAATTTTTCTGAAGATTACTGATATAAATTTCTTAGCTAATGGCTAGCCCCTGGTGTATCTTAAATCTATAACAAATATAATAAAATATTTCAGAAGATTATCTACACAGTAGTGGCATCCTGTAAAGTATTAATGATCCCAATTAAAAGAAATACACTAATAACAAGTATGATTGTCAAAGAACTAGTTTTGTTGATGTTAGGAAATATTATTTTTGTTGTTGGGTCTGCATAATTATTTTGTTGAGCAGAGAAGTAGAAATAAATTTGGATCAAAAGTAATAAGTCCTGAGAGATCTGAAAAATAAGACAGAGACAAAATGACGTTGTGACTATAATGCAACTTCTTTGGCTGGCAATAATCCAATTTTGATTACTTTTCACAATAACTGGTCACAAAATCTTGGCCCAGTGGAAAATCTGCCTATAAGGATAATTAGACTTCTTTGCCACCGATAAAATGTGTTGATTACAATGTACCAATTAATTTGTACAGAAACATTTGTAGTATCTGTGCAGCTGGCCCATTTCTCTAAAGACTTGGCCAGTTTTTGGCCACAGATCTAGTTTTCCTTTCCCAACAAACCTAGAAACAACAGTAATTGCTGATATTGCTGAAGTTCCCTCTGCCTTTAGCCAAGTCCATCCCTGGTTCACCCCTATGCATAGTGCTCTGTTCTCTGAGGAAAAGGATTATGAGTTTTGGAGGTCACATTCACCACCTGGAGAATTTCTCCTCAGGTAATTTCACACTCTTAGCCTCAGTGAGTATCAAGTATTCCCCAGCCCATCTAGAGAAAATTCCTCAATCAAGGGACTCAAACACTACGCTTTAGGCTTCCAAACTGAATTTTATCACATTGGATACAGCATTATGAGCAAAGCTGCACACTATTCTGCTACTCTGATCTCTCCAGATTCCAAGGAGCCTATCAGCTTTGGCAGGAGAAGGAAGTGCCTATTTATTAAGAACAAAAAGAGAATAACTAGGATCTGTCTTGCAGCTGGGCACTACTTAGATGATGCATATAAGAAACACATGATGCCCACTGTCTTACCCTATGTCACATCACAAAGCAATTCTCCAGAGATTCACATACTCTCTGCTGGTATTCTGTGGCTCAAGCACCTAATGAGGCCATTAGGCTGCTGGGTCTACACTAGTGTCCCTCCACATTCATATCATTAAAACTTTTGCCTGAACAGCTGGATTTTTGCTAGGGTAGGATTCTCATTATGTGAAAGCCAGCCTTTCTATTGTGTGGCCAATTCTCTTCCCATAAGAGAATCAAAATCTATGCTAGGAGATGTGGAACTGGGCTTTTCACAATGCGCAACTGGGGATGCTGAATGGAGACATTGCTTTTGCTTCACCCCACCCCATAATGCAACGTCTGACCAAAATTCACAGTTGGAATATGAACTGCATCTTATTTCTCAATCATCCTGCCAAAAGAGGAAAGAAAAAAGAAACAAAAAGCAGTCTTCATCATGCTGTCCTGAGGACACAGCATTTTCTGAAAGCTGATAGGAGGAGCAATACTGCTTCATAAGTCTTTGCTTGAGACTTTAAAGCATAAATGTCTGGGGCAGGAGACACTAACTGGTCAGCTGTAATGAAGCTCCATTACATTTGATTCTCCCAGGAAACACAGGCGAAGTTTTGGTCAAGTTAAGTGCTATGAGACTATAAAATATTTATGCTGTCATGCCTTGTCCAATATTAATCTCACAATAATACTGCGGGATAAGTAAAAAGCATATTTTATTATCCTTACATCCTAGATGGGGAAACTTGACAAATCAACTGAGACTTAAAGAAACAGGCATGAAACAAATCGGAAGCCACACGAAGAGTGTAACTGAGGCAGTTGCCTGTAAGTGACACCTAACTGTGACATGTTCCACCCTGCTGCTCAGAGACCCTAGTGTCTCTACAGATTCCATTCATCTACATCCAGGGCTAGTACCAAAGAGCAAGTTACTACTGTCTAAAAATGAAAGCCCACAAACAGCCAGTGGAATTGGAATGACTGTTGTATTGAAAGCATCTTCCAAATTCTTTCCTAGAGAAAAGTAAATTCTGTGCCAAGTGCCAATCAAGGAAAAAAATGAATTTGCCTCTTGGTCTCCTCTCCAACACACTATCTGTGTCAGGAGCTTCTAAGATACCAGAAGTCAGTGAAAATGCATTACAATGCTCTACAGTAAAACCAAGGAGAAAGATGTAGTGCCCATCAACAGACACTGGGAGCAACTTTCTGACATTTAAACATAAAAAAGGAGGAACAAGGAAGTCAGGACAATACAAAAACATGAGCTTTTTGTGAAAAGGAAGAAGATTCGTGATGAATAATATTATGATGCAATAAAAAAACAGACTTAAAATTCAGGAACTTCTTTGAGAGTGATGTCCACAGCAGTCAACAGCATTCAGGCATCTCAAGACTCCTATGTTATCTCTAAATCCTGACATTGAGAAAGGATGGTTGGGTGGACAATGGGAGTTATGCGGAAAGATGTTACCAGCATTGACTGAACTGAATAATTGCAGTTGGAGGCCTCCTGGTGACAATTTTGAGAAGGCAAACACAGCTGCAGCACAGCCAAATATAGCTGGCCAAGACAAAGACATCCATAAAGTTAATCATTCTGAAATATGCTACCCTTATGCTCAACCCGAAAACTCAACACCCTTTCCATAATGCCTGAAGTCAAAATACAGTTTTGTGCATAGAAACATGCAGCTGCTTCACAGGATTCACAACAGTGCTGACACAGGTATTCTCATTCTACTCTCCTTGCAAGGTTCCAACCTGAGAACTGAATAGGCAGGGATGCGCCCCTTCTCCTTAAATTTAAGAAATTATTCAGGAAATGGCAATAAAACAGGCATCAGAGAAGATTAAAGTAAACAGTTTAAATCAGGAAAACATAGTCTTCATGAAATTCAGCAAAAGCCGTGCTGTTTGTGTTCCCACTGAGTCTAGGTTGAGAAAGGAAGAATTCGGAGTGTAGAGTAAAATAATAGCTAAATAAATCTATAGTAGTAGTACCCAGCTAAATGCTTTCTGTCTTTATGCTGTTCATATTACCTCTTATTATTACTCCTCTAAGATTTTGCACGAATAATATGAAATGTCCAATCTCAACTTGTACTTGTTTCACTTGTCTGATATCCAGTTCCTTCCTCTGGATTCCAAAGAGACAAGTAGGTGGGAAGGTCTATGTGTATTTTAAGTTAGTTTAAACCCATTTATTCTTATCCCCTCAGTATAAGTTCACCTTTTTATTTATTTTTGTTTTTTTGAGCAGAATACATTTACTGAGGGAGAGAAAGCTCCTGTCCGAGAGAGGGACAGGAGGAGGGCCCCGAGCAGGTAGTCCCCCAGTTCACCTTTTTAAAATGCTCACTTTATATTATAGGCTGGACTCCTTTCCAATAATCAAAATTTCAAGGCCTCTCTTTAACAGCAACAGAAAGTGATGGGATGGTGACCCAGCTCGTAAAATGATGGCAGGTGCAAAGCCACACAGTGTCATTTGTACCCTTAGAGAAAGAAAGTAGCAGCATAGGCCTTACAGTCTAGATTTATCTACAGAGATTCTTACTTCCTACTCTAAATCTAAAAGATTTTGAGAGAAGAAATATCTCAACTACAACTGAAAAAAAGAAGGGGCTAAGGACTTAAAACTGTGCAGCAAGGAGAGAAGAGGCCACTGAACCAGATAGGGTCTCAGTTCTCCATCAGGAAGATGTGACAGGAGTCTCCAAGTGAACTTTTTCAAATTTAAGAGAAAATGATCTGAAGTTCTATGCAAAAAATGAGTTGAAACACATCCTGAAACCTTTTCTGTACCACTATTAATGATTTGCAATATACGGTGGGTCAAGATGTGAAAACTTTCGAAATCTTAAATTCCTTCACTATAATGGTCATATTCATTTACTTTTTTTTTTTTTTTTGTGGAACCAGGGATTGGACTCAGGCCCTTGAGCTTGCCAGGGAAGCTCTTATTCCACTGAGCCATCTCCCTGGCCCCTATAATGGTAATATTCTGCAAATCTGTGCTACATTGTACCGCAACTTTATAATTTTCATAACCAAAGACCATTAAGAAATAAGATAGATTCCTTTAAATATGAATTTGTATACACACACACACACACACACACACACACACACACACAATGCCTTCTGATCACTGCCAGGGAGAAAACATAATACTTTTTTGCTCTTTTAGCTGAAACTGATTCTCTTCATGTCAGATAAAGTGTAAGCACTGTAAGTCTCCTGCTACAGAGAACGACTAGGACAAGTAAAGGCATAATTCATAGAAAATGATATAAAATTATCATCTTAAATGATTAAAAATCCTAAAAACTTTTAAAAGAGTATGAAAATCAAGTCTTTCATGCGTGCTGGGGAGGATAGCTCAGTAGCATAAGTGCCTGCCTTGCAAGTGCAAGGTCCCAAGTTCAAACCTTTCAGAATAAAAATCACAGAATTGGGGATTTTAGGTGTAACTGGATGGCATTACAAAACTGTCCAAAAGTTATGTCAAATATCAAATCAGCTGAAGTTAACTGCGTTCTGAGTGTTGAGTCATCACCTTTGTCTGTGAAAGTAGGAAGTCCAGTCTGGTGTGAACTTGTAAATGTCAGATAAAGCAGCCCGCAGGCTGAGGAAACTTTCATTTCCAGGATTATAGGAAGAGCCAAGTAGTGCAACCTAAAAGACACAATTACGTTTAATTGTTGAAACGTAAAACCAAAATATTACTGGTACCCTATTTTTAAAGCACTAGCACTCTGAAAGGAACCCTGGCCAATGGCTATCCAGATGGGTCAGTCTTGCCCTGTTGCTGACCTAAAGGCACACAGATGTTTTCAACCAAGATCTTTTCAGAATAGATTTCTTTATTTGAAATTGGACTTGAAGGCTGGACTCTAAGCCTGGAAGTAAAGTACAGAATAAACTGAAATGTATTTTGGCCTAAATATAGCCTAAATGTAATTTACATAAACCTGTAGGAGAAAAAGGTACGCCTAATAATTTGCTGATAAGTTGGCTATGAGGTATTTATTCAAATGGAGTAATTAAAATTTAATCAAAATCTGAATTTGCACTCATATGCCATTTTGAAAGCCATGTGATTCCGTATTTATTAGCATTACATTTTAAATTATCAGGTGATTTGGGAACATCATTTGCAGTATCTGAACATAATATACAATCTGCAGTTCATAAAAGAAACCGTTCATAAAACTTCATGTTGGCACTGCAAAAGTGTAAATCTCAAATATGCTCACACAAGGCGTTTCAAATGGATAACTGGAAGCATATTCCTATAAAGACAGTTCAAGTAATCACTTTCTGTCATGATTTAGAACAAATAGGGAGAGTGAAGCTATTCAAAACCTCCCTAAATGTTTTCCTCTTTCTTTTAGAAGTCCTTTAGGAGGAATCTAAAGCTCATACTAAATGAAAAAGACATTCCCAGGAGAGAGAGGAGGTTTCCATCCCTTCACATCTGGATTCAGAGAATGAGGATATTGGATGGTACAATTAAACGGTGATGATGCTAAAGGGGAATAATTATTTTACAATTACCTGAGAGTATCACATTTACTGCTCTAATTAGTTTTTGTTTCCCACATAGGTTTTTCCAGGAATGTGCAGCTCCATTTCTCTTAGGGTTAGCAAGCGCTTTTTCTTAAGGAAAAATTAAAAATACATTTTCTGCACTGCTACACAAGTAGCACACCACTGATGCTGGCTTCATTATATTACTTGGTACCTCCTTGATAGTGGAAACAAATAGGGGGGCATGAGAACTTGTAAGTGCTAATGAACTGGGAATCATTAGTGGTTTATAAACCCTCCCTTCTGCAGTTTTGCAAAGTAAATATTACACTGAGAAATACCTAACCCTTTGTGATGTCCTAATCCACAAACAAGAACCAAAAACATGACCCTCCCGGAAAGAAACAAAACCCTCCAATAGTAATACGCTAAACTGGAAATAATGACTTTATTTGGGGAAACTTCCGTGTTGAAAGTAAACATATTACTAATTTAGCTGCCTGAAATATGTTGAAAGTATAACATTTTCCATTTAAATGCAAATAAGATAAGGGACACTTTACAACATTAACATTTATGAGAGGGTTTAACTCAACAATGACATCAGATTTCAGCTGATACTGCTATGGCGCTTTGTCATCTATCTATCTATCTATCTATATATATATGTCTATATATATACATATATATATATATATTCCTTGAATTTTTCACAATAGCTGGATCATATGGGCTATATTCAAGTACATCAAATTATTTTAGATGTCAAAACATTACATATCATTTTATGAGAAGCGAATAAAACTTCTAAGAAACAAAATCACAAGGAAAGGGTAAAAAGAAATTAAAATTTGGGAGAATGTATATAAAAATTGCAATCTTCAGAGGCCAAATATAGTACTGGTATAGCTGTTAGGGGGGAAAGAAAAACATTCTGGAGTAGAAAACATTCTAAATGATCCCATAAAATCTAAATTACTAGGTTCATGTCTGCAAACCCTACCTTCTTTTTATTTTGTCTTTCAAGGTAGTACTTGTTTCCTCAGTTCACTGGATCTCATCAACAGATGGCAAAGTCATCCCAATCTAGCACATTACAATTAAATAGCAAGACTTAACATCTAAAATAATACCTCTGCCCTGATCAAAGATATCAGTCATGTTCTAAAAAGCCAATGTGGGATAAATTTCTGGTCTCATAAAGCACCAAATACTAAAATGTGTACTATTACATGTACTGATAATTTTTTTTAAAAAATGTGTGCTGTTAACTGAGAAATCTCATCTGAAAAAAATGTTTTTAAAAATCTCCTTGAAGAACCATACACATAACATTTTTTTGTTGTTTTCTCATTTTAATTTCCTTCTATGAACATCAGGAAACTGGCCGTAAATGTCAGTTATCTGGGTATATTATTTGTAATTTCATTTTCTAGGCAAACTTTAAAGATATATTGGAGGTTACTGCTGTCAATCTTCATATAGCTGTTATACACCAAAAATAATTGAATCTGAATCTAATTAGAGTATAAAATACTTCATAGACATCAATCCTAAATAGGTGATACATATTTCTTTTAATATCCAGTTATTCTCACTGTGGGACAATTTTGGTTTTCTGAGTTCATAAAAATCTATCAGATACTTTTTAATTTACTTTTTCTCTCATTTAGCACATAAATATATATTTCCATACTTCACACATATACTACAGGAAAAACACAGCTTTGCCACTTATTCCCTATGTTGTATATGCAAACTCTTCAGGCATTATCTGTAAAATGTGAGTAATAACCTATACATCCACCATGAAGATTAGCATGTAACTAAAACATCCTGGTGCATGGTAGGTACTCAATAAAGGACTCCTGTGTTATCATTTGATTTTTCTTCTTGGACTAGTCACATTGCTCCTCTGATTGTTTCTTAATCTATAAAAAAGAGGTCTGATGAAATAATTTCTAAAGCTCTTTTCAACTTTAACAATGATATCACTGGGTCCATTTTTCAGCTTAATTATATGCTGATAAACATTGTGCCAGTTACTCACCAAATTGATAAATTCACTATAAGACTGACTTTTCTCATTTTAAATAAGGCTATTTACTGACTGTAAAAAAACTAAAATTCATTTCAATCTATCCATATTTATTCTAAATACAGATATTCTTCAGGATTCATTCTAAAGACACATTCTAAACTAATATTTTCTGAGGTGCATTCATTCACTTTTTCATCTGCCATTTCTTATTTCTAAGACACTGTTTCTTAGTTGTCTATAAATACACAAACATTGAGAAACTCTGTATATATGATCATTTTTTTAAAAAGCTGAATGATCTCAGCCCTCAACTGAAAGTCAACTGCCTCAGTTTAAAACAGAATTAAGGGGAGGGGAAAGTTCCCACTCAGATTATGCCTATTGTAAGCGATATTTGGAAATGTCTATTTCCAACTACAGGTGTGGTCCTGAATGCTACCCTCCCCCGACCAAAACGCATGGTAGAGCAAATCTGTCCCACTACAGAGCTTTGGCTAATTTGGGCTCTTTAAACACTGGATGGCTCCAGGGGCCATCAAGCATAATAATTCATCTCAAAAGCTATTTGTTCATCTGCCTGGAGGACTCAAACATATTACATCTTGCAAACTTATTTAATATATTCTTGTGGGGAAAGTCATTGGAAATATGTTCCACTGCTTTAGAAAATCAACACTAGAAAAGCCCCTATGCTTTATTTAAGTTGCTTTCAGGAACAGGCCAATATCCAGCAGACTGCAATTTAGTGCACATGGTAATATACCATACATGACAACCAGTTCCCAAAACAATAAATCCACAAATACCTTCTCAACTGTGTAAGTATGGCAATAAAATACACTACCTAGGTGAGTTTCAAGTATTTTCAAGTTATGTTTCTTATACATGTCTTTCCCAAATATAATCTTTAATATGAATTAATTATAAGCTATTTTGAAAATGTTCCCTAAGGCCTATAGAGACAGACAACCATTATCTTGGAAACAAATAGTAAAATTATTTACACAACTTCTCTCTTTGTTTTTTAGTTCAATGAAGCAATAGATGACAAGCACTGAATACAATTTGAGTTTGATTCCAAAGGCCATCATTTGAAAATGACTAACATTTGGAATCGAAGTGGGGCAGAAGTTATACGAGGATTCATATAGGAAACTCTATGGCTAAGTTACAAAGGCTCTATTCAGGGCAAGGAGTCTGAACAAACCACACTCATCTACCAAATGAAAAGGACAAATTAAATTTTCATAATTCATAATTTAATTGACAAGAGACTGCATCTTTCAGAGGCTATTAAAGTCTTAAATTCAGAGCGCTCATTAGTTACGTATATGAAGGTCACTTAAGTAGCAGGTGAACATAAATTCAAAATCACCATCCATCCACTTTAATTCAGAGCCGACACTCTTAACACATCGAGGAGAAAACACAAAAAAAAAAACCCTCAAAGCAGTTAATGTGAAAATAAGTCTGTACAGAGACACACTGTAAGAGGAGAGGACAAGGCAGAGATCTCGGAAATATCACGGGAATAATATTACTCATCCAGATTAATTTCTCTGAGAAAAGTGCCAAAAGGAAATACAATATTTTAATTTATGCTATCTGATTATCTCAGTTGAAACAGTGAACCTGATGGTGGTATTCAAGCAAGTGAACAGCCTTTATGTGAACTGAAAGGACAATTCACATTTAACAGATTCAATCATCCCTCGCACCCACTTTTTTTTTTTTTTTTTTTTTTTTTAAGGGTTTGAATAATTGCCCACAACGGAGTTCCTCAAGAATCGCGATCTAGTAACACTGAACTCACTAGAAAAGAATCCAGCATCACTGGGGAAAGTTATTTGCCAGGGAAATGGATCACAAAGCTCAGAATGGCTCAAACACTTCCAAGAGTGCCATAAGGTGCCAGGAAGCATATGGATGTTAAGTCTTTCAGTGGGTAGAAGAGGAAAAAAAAAAAAAAAAAGGCTTGTGCTCTTAGGACAGCAGTCTTAGGACAACTAGTCTCACTAGTTTAATTGCAGGCTAGATCTACTAACCAGATCAGAGAAAATTTTCTATATCCCGTGTCTTAAAAGGACCCATCTTGCCACCTCACTTTTCTGGATTTCCTTTACATAACATGCCTGAAACACACGTAGATCCTACTGACTTGACAGTCCCTGAGCTAATAAGAGAAACTTCCTTATCAAGACTAACGAGCCAGATGAAAATTAGACATACTTTCCATTGCTTAGGAATCCCAGCTCTCTACTTGTTCCACTAACCTCTCTACCCTAGTTTGACGACACGTAGAACAACCAGAATCGCATTAATTACAAAATTACAGACTATATATCAGACAAACCATCGTGATTACATAAAAATTACCTCTAATTTCTGCAACAGAGTACACCTGGCTAGTTTAGCGCTTTATAATTATCTTTTTTCTCTTTCCTCCCTCCCTCCTCTCTCCTCTGCTCCCACCTCAAGAAAGGAATTTTTGCGAACGCCAAATCAGACCAGGGCTAATTTGGGAAGAGAAGCGACCTCGGCGCGGGCGCGAGGGCTCCGGCGGCCGCGTTCCCGGCGCGGCCTCC
>NW_004524709.1:1949737-1954525 GCF_000260255.1 Octodon degus | reverse complement strand
CTCCCGTGCGGAGCCGCGGGCGCAGCGCCCCGAGGGCTGCTGTCCGCGCCCGCGGTGCGTGCCCAGGCCTCCCTCCGCTGGCCCAGCCGCCCTCGCCGGAGGAGAGCCTTCCCGGGTGCGCGGAGCGCTCGCACACAGCGCCCGAGAGACCCCGAGGAGCCGCCGGCCGCGCTCTGAGGACGAGGTCGGAACCGTCCTTGCACGGCTGTGCGGCCTTTGTGTCAACTTTAACGCTAAAAGTGAAAGGCATCGAGATTAAGAAAAAGTAATTAAGCACTTCTTTTGAAAAATGGTAAATCATGAAGCTGCCATTTCCCCGGATTTAACACACTGATTAAAAACCAACAGATTTTAGGCGTGTTGGGTGTGTCATTTTAATAGCCCTGAAGCTTAAGTACTGATTTAAGATGCTAATATGATTTGAGAAAAGCGGCAGAACTCGTGAGAGTGATCAGAAGCCCGTAATATTTCCAAGCGATTTTCAAAAGTTCCTGAAAGATAACGTAGTTTATAAGATGACTTTCTGATTTAGCGTGTACTTGTCTTGGTATTTGGGTTAAACTAAACTTTTCACGAGGTAGTCACAAATATGTAAAACTTCATGGTACGGTTCACATTCTGAATCAATATCCTAAGTTACATACCAGAAGTTTGTAGTTGCCTTTTATAATAATCATCACCATACTGTTTTATAATCACAGATCTTAAACTCTGAGTGCAATATACTGACACAAGTATGTGCATACATACCATTTATATGGATAGTACTGTTTTGTTTGAAAAATCTGACCTCTGCTGTCATTATTATTCTAAACAAAATCAGAACATTGTGCTAGGGACGGGAACTTTGTCCTCACATATCAAAGCATTCCTGGGTTACAGAGGGTTAAGCAACTTAAGTCAGGAAGAGTTAAGGCTATCAGCCACAATATGTAGAAAAGATTTTTAAATTTTTTTTGTGTATGTTACAATGAGATCTTTAGAGGTTATGAAAGAAAATAAATATTTACATATCAACTTCAAATCTACATATCAATTTTGAATCTTGTTTTGGGGCATTGAACATTATGGAGATATAGGCCTGCTGTACTCAGTTAAGCCCTCTAGTAACTGACTTAATTTCCCTCTTTAACTGAACAATAGCCAGTATCTGGCTTTCAATCTTCTAGTTGTAAGATAGTTAAAATATACAGCTAAGGGGGCCTGCCCCTTAGCTCAGGTCTTTAAGTGGCTGCTTCAACAAAGCAGTCAGGCTCAAGTTGCTGTGGTTCGATCCCAACAACTCCAGCCAGCCAAACCTGCCCTGAGGCATTTGGAGAAAACAAACAAACAAACAAACAAAAATCCTTATTCCAAAATATACAGCTAAATTCATCTTCATTTTTAAGTATTGCCTTTCCTGAGGAGCCAGGTCTGGGTCCATGAATAATTGAGGAAAAGTTGCAATGAAGCAATTTTTTAAAAAAATTTTAAGGAGAAAAAAACCCCAGTATTTCAAAACAAGATAAGTGGAGGGTAACAATGGCTAATACATTGCATATTATTATTTTTAAACTAGTTACTAAGCATACAAGATATCAACATTTAATTGTCCAAACAATACCTGCACAAACCTTTCTTTTCAATGAACTAAATTAGTTGTATACTATCTCTACCTTTTATAGATATATATATATATATCAACTACCTTTTATAGACATATATATGTTTTACTTTTCCCTTCTTTTCTGCATTTCCCCATCCCAGCTTCTCTTTTGTTGTGAAGCTTCTTTCCATTTTACAATATCCATTGCACATTTTGGATCTTATGTACTCTTTCAGTGTCTCACACTAGGGAGACCATATGATGTTTATACACATGTGTGGTTTATTTCTCTTATGATTGTTGTTTCCAGTTGCATCCATTTTCCTATAAAAGTCTACTGTTTATCCTTCTTTATAGCTGAGGAGTACTCCATTGTACAAAAAGACCACATCTTTTTATCCATTCTTTGGTGGATGGGAATTTAGGTTCTTTCCAAGATCTAGCTATGATCAATTGTGCTGCTATAAACATGCATGAACCAATGTCACTGTGGTGTGGTATTTTTAATTCTTCTGTGAAAATACCCAGGTGGGAAATAGCTGGGTCAAATAGGACCTCTGCTGCTAGTTTTTTGAGGACTATTCACACTGATTTCCACAGTGGTTGCACCAGTCTACATTCCCACATACAGTGGAGAAGGGTTCCTTTTACTCACAGCACTGCTAACATTTGTTATTAGTTTATTTCCTGATGATAATCATTCTTTCCAGGGTGAGATGGAATCTCAGTGTTGCTTTAACTTGTATCGGTCAAATAACCAGTGATGTTGAACATTTTTTCATCTATTTATTTGCTTTATTTTATTTTATTTTACTTTGTCTTTTTGAGACAGGGCCTCCTAGGTAGTTCAGACTGGCCTTGAGCTCACTTTGTAGCCCAGGCCATTCTTGAACTCCCAAGAATCCTCCTGCCTCAGCCTCCTGAGTGCTGGAATTACAGGGATGGGACACCAGGTCCCCTTTTTTGCTGTTTGTATTCCTCTCAGGTACCTGTTTTTGGATGGGATCTTAAATTTGGGAGCACTGGTTTATTTGAGTTCTTTATGTGTTCTCCTTAGTAATCCTTTGAGAAATAGCTGGCAAACATTTTTTTGCCCCACACTTTGAGTTGTCTTTTCACTCTGTTGCTGGTTTCTCTTGAATCAAGCAAATTCTTACATACATACAAAAATCTCCATATTTTCCTCATAATAGTAAACTACATCTACCCTTTATCCCAGCAATTGCTAGTTTCTTCTAGAACTAACTATAATATTTGGGTTGGTCTTTTAATTATCTAATAAAATAATTAGCTGGATAAATGAAGACAAACTGAGTTTCTAGGTTTTCATATTATTTACATAAATCCCTAATGTATACAATGAGCTAACCATATAGCAAATTTAAGAGAGAATGAACACATCTACCCCCCCCCCCAACAAAAAAGATGGTAAAACACAGCATGGCAATCAAAGAGGAATATTTTCTAATCATTGATGGAACAAAACTCCCTATATCTACATTCTATCAGGTAGAAAATGCTTCATCAACATGTATACTTGTAAAATATTTAGTTTCTCTTTAATTGCATATGAATTAGTTAGAAGGCACTGTAGGAAAGCCCTCTTACTGACTTAAGCCTTCTCAGCAGTTTGTTAAATTCTAGCCTCAAATCCCTTGAGGCAATAGTGGATTCAAAGCAGCTTTTAATCACACTATAAGGAGGGTGAAGCAGTGTGTAAGTAGGTCATAGAAAAAGAATTACAAGTGCAGAGGTTATTGCCTTATTTTACAACTACAGTGTAACATAGTTTTCAAAGCACATTTGCTTTTTCCATTTAAAGTTAGAAGAAAAACCAGGGTCAAATATAAAAGAAAATTCACTCCACATGAGATACAGTGACTTGAACCAAGGAAAGCTTATAGGGTGTAGCGGAATCTAAATACTGTTGCTGCCAAATACATAAATAATGTAGTGATTGTATACACACTTGATGTAGGTGCCAGAGGGATATAAAATGCTCTCTCATACAGCCATAGGTTATTCACGGCAGCCTTTCAATTTTATCTTTCATTTCTAATATCTAGTCGGTTTCTAGGATCACACCATGCACTGGCCATTTTTAAAAATGAAAAAATCCTACAGCTCTTGAGCTAAAAAATGAAAACTAAAACACCCAACCGAATGCCACCTGATGAAAAGCTTAAATTTCTCATTTGATTGCTTTGTTGGAAGAGAGAGGAAAAAAAATCCCTAAAAACAACTCAATAGGGTCCCTTTTTAAATTTTCATTCAGTAACGAGCCATCAGGTATCACATTTTGGCAGTTGGGGTTATCTGGCAGACAGCTCCACTGGGCCGCAGTTGAGCACTTGGGTTCAGTGAAGCTATTTTATAGCCAAGGATCTTATCGACCACAGTGAAAAGCAACGAAGCCATCAGTGGGCCCCTCTTGTGGACATGAACTGCTTGATGACACCACCGAGGGCTGTCTTCACTGGGGACCAGGCAGTAGGGAACAATAAAGTTTCCTCACAGTTTAAGCTCTATTGTAGGAAAACCTTAAGCTTTTCTCTAGGCCCATCCCCCTACCTCCCCTAATTGTCTCCTTTTTTTAATCAACTTGCTATTCATTTCCCAAACAAAAGGCAATTCAAGAATTGGAAGCACTTCAAGGGAAAGTTTCTGAATGACCTCATTTTATATGAGGCCTTCCAAGGCAAGGCGGTGTGCTGTGCAGTCTCAGCTCTTTACTTCCCTCACTCCCTCCTCGGCCCTCATCTCATACAGAGTTCTGTCCAGTGGACATTGTTTGAGCACTGAATTATCACTAGCATTAAAAAACAACACTCAATAGAAACAGTGCTAATAAATGCACTTGTACACAGAGTACATGATGCTTGAATGAGAAGAATCCTTTTCCTGCCACCCATTCATTCAATCAGTGTGCCAGAATTTAGTCCATTGAATACAGATCTTTCGGAGTTTTTGCACAAAGTTTATATTATAATCGAGACACTGGTGTCACGTTAACATTTATAATGAAGCAAACTCATTTTCCTCTACAGATAACCCCCTGTATTTTAGGATGAATTTCCATTTTTCCTGTAATTTCCCACATAACAGTCTTTTTTTTTTTAAGCAGCAGCTATCAGCAAGGCAGCTAGAGAACACAAATGCAAAAGCTCTGCTCAGTTGACTCAAAAGCCCACCTTTTCTGAAGG
>NW_004524709.1:1947151-1948641 GCF_000260255.1 Octodon degus | reverse complement strand
TCCACTGCTATGTGTCTGAGGAGGTGGGTGCCCACCAAAGTGCAGGGAGGAGCTGTATTATCTGCTGAAGAAATTTAGTTTCACTGGCCTTGACCAAGGCTGATTTCTGGACTAGGAACAGCTGTGTCTGCAGTGAGCAGTGGGATTTCTTTCCAGACATTACCATGGGGAGGGAGGAGGAAGATGGAAGATTAGGAACAACAAAAGGAGTAAATATGATGTAAAAATCAGGAAGAAGTCTGGGGAAAGGGTGGGAAGGAGAAAAAAGCTTCCCAGTCTAGCACAGTGATTTGCACATGGGAGGCCCTCAGAAAAAAAAGCCTTTGAAGGAATGTTTCAGAGTCCTCTTGAAGATGCCGAGATTTGTCAGACTATACCAGGTGCCCTTATCTGGTGCCAGCGTGGCGGCAGGGACAAAATTTATACTTATCACAATGAAGTTTCTAATTCCCTCCACGATCCACTCTTGAACCACCCCTCACCAAATGTTTTCCCCAATCAGCCACAAGTTCTTATCTTACTGTCACGTGTTATTAAATTTAAAAAAGAAGAAATCGCCACTTGACAAAACACAACAGCTGAGCAGCAACAGCTGCACACGCACAGTTGCAGGCATAATATTAGGCCCCAGAGAAAGCAGCAACAGGTGTGTGCAGAAGAAAGGAAAGTGGACATGGCAAGCCTTCCGGTGGGGCAGGGTGAGACCAATCGGCAAGAATCAAATGCTCCATTTCGGAGGGAACCAGCCCTGTTTGCCCAAATGCCTTTTCTTTTTCTGAACAAATGCATGTTGAAGATGAGCAAGGATTACACGAGCAAAGGCATGTGAAATAAAGCACACAAATCCACTTTACCCACAATAAGTGCTTCTCAGCAAGAGCTTTTGGCTACTAAGATCAGAAGACATCTGATCCGGTGCATGCAGATCAGACTCTTTACAACATGTGCTACTTTCAAACTGAGTGAAAGATTATGAGATTTAAGAGCCAAACCTGTTGGATTCTGCTTTTCACCCTGTCAAAGAGTCGATCAATACTGGAAGCAAGTCTTCTAATTTTCTGATTCATCAGCTAGACCTTTGTCTTATGTGTGGCCATTGCCTCCTTAATAGAGATGAATGGCTAATAAATCAAAACATATAATGATCCTCAGATAAGAAGTACAATGTATTAACCTAATTATTCCCACAGCATTTGTATAACCAAGCAATTACAGTGACATGTAGGTTGAAAATGCATCAAGGTTTTGAGCACAGGAAATTTACTTTTTCCTATAATATGGTTCAAATCTCAAACCATTTTTAGCCTTTGAAAGAGGTTTTGAAAATCCCACATGACTTTTTATTTAAGTTTGATTTTGATTCTAATTCTGACTAAGTCCAAATTTGCTTTCCTTGCTCTTAAAAGAACATGGACCAGGGCCAGGGATATAGCTTAGTAGCATAAGCACCTGCCTGGTAAGTACAAGTTTGTGAGTTCAATCCCTAGTAC
>NW_004524709.1:1942989-1946526 GCF_000260255.1 Octodon degus | reverse complement strand
TATTCACATCTTGCTTTTCATAAAGCTTTAAAAATCTTCCATTGTTCCTTCTAACTTCTGCGCCCATTATACAGATCGACACTTGGGAGAAGTGAGGCAGAGCCTCATGAACTGTAAAGTAAGCAAGAAAGGGTACAGAAGGGAGTTGTCATAATTCAGAAGTAAAACTGCTATTTCCTTTAAAAAAAGTTGACCTTTCTTATTTCCTTAATTATTTATCCTTCACTATTATTTTCAATTTGCTGTCCTCCACTCCTCCCAGATTGGACACTGGAAGTTAAAATGAAAAGAACTATAATTCAGGAATAGCTGAGCAGCTGAATCTATAAACAGCGACTGGTAATTTGATCTCAGATCCAAAGTGATGGTTCCTTGCTGAATTGTACAGTTTTTGCCCTGATAAAATGAAGATGCACATTCAAATCAAAGTCTATAGTAGAGAGGTTTCACTGTGGAAGGCATGGCTTTAAAATAGCTAATTTTCACTGGTTATAATTCCCGTTGTCCAGGAAAGGAATGTGACTGAACTTTGAGGTATAAGATCCTTCTACTGTGACTTGTGTGTGTACGGCCTATAACCTCACCTCTCCCTGTCTGTTTTTTTCATCTATAGAATGAAAATACAACTAACACTGACTCTTGGATATCTGTGAGAAGTAAATTATAAAAGTAAGCACTCAGTGTAGTGTCACATATGGTGATTAATGAATTCTTGTTTTATTCCTTCTTTTTGCCCTCATATCCTATACCCAGTCTTTGTGGAAACCAAGAAATGGCAGTTGAGAATGAAGAGCGAAAGCCAGCTTTCATCCTATTACCCTTGTAGCATTAAGATCTTCATTGATGTCCTAGGTCTACAGCCCAGTCCACAGAGTGGGAGTTATGCTTTAAGGAGAGCAGGCATAGACCTTCTGAGGCCTCCTATGAGGGCTCCATTCCTTTCCACTGCTACCAGGAAGTCATGCCACCACCACCTGTGCAAGGAGTTTTCATTTTCAGAGGATTCCCAGTGCATCTCTGGATGAGCAGACAAGCCAAATTATAGAATAAAAAAGAGAGTAAAAGACAAAGCATGATAAACCACACAGGGTCTATGGTCCTTCATGGGACTAAGACGGACAGCTTTCCAGGAGGGGGACTAGCCCTCGTGGACGTCTGCATGAAGGCACCTGCTAGAACTCAGCACTTCTCTGCAGCTTTAACATGGTTGCTCCTGATTACAGCTGCGAGCTTCCTCAAAAAGCGATGAACAGAAGCCATGAATATCGAAGGTGCCTAAGCATTTTGCAATTTCTTCTTTACCATGACAACAAACTTCATTGAACTAAATAATTCTACAGAAAAATTCTATTTTTAAAAAATTTTCTGAGAGCATGCTGGCAGTCCTGCTTCATGAACTTGAGTGATTCATCATGATTCTAGCAGCCAGTCATGGGTGGGTCAACTTGCTGTGGGCAGAGGTAGCAGCAGCTCAAGTTGCCCTTATAATACATGTCACTCTGGGCTGGTGTCACCTTCTCTCCACAGATGCCAGTTCCTGTTAGCTTAGATGACCCTGACATACAAGGAAATGTGCCAGGATCAGTCACACAGTTGGAAGAAACTGAAGCAAAAATATGCAGACCTGTATGCAATAATTCCTAATGACTTTCCATGAAGCAGAAGAATATCTTTGGACACAAAGTGCACCTCACCTCCTCAAATCAGCATTAAACTAACAGCATCCTGATTTGAGAGGAGGTTCAACACACACACTCATGCACACACACACACACACACACACACACTCACACGCACACACGCACCAACCTCCATTTTGGCAGTGTCCACATAGATTAGTGCCATGTGATGAGAAATGTGTCCCATGTCTTGGACACTTCATTTTTATTCAGAATGAATTACAAAATAAAACTTCACATATGTACTCCTTTCTCTGACACTCTTCCTAATGTCATCTAAGTAAAAGTATTTTAATCTACTCCAAGCCACTGCCTCATCTTTCCTACAGAATAAAAGTCACTGTTACTTAAAAACAAAACAAAACAAAACAAAAAACCCTCCCCAGTCCAATCATAATTACAGAATCAATCCACAGTTTTAGGAAATAGGAACACCTTCCCCCAAGAAATTTCTCAGGAATTACCAAAATATAAAAACAAATTCAGTGAAGGCTGATGGAGATGACCTTACAAGGTGTGATTGCCACGGAACTGACTTGTCCTCATTGTTCAAAGAAGTAGAGATAAACGCTGCAGAGCGGAACATGCATGGAATAGGCTGTGCTTGTTAATACTGCACACAGACCTCTATACAAAAAGACTACGTTGGATATTTCTTATTTCCTCACAATGACAATTACGTACAATCAAGTTTTTTTTTTTAATTTACAAATTCTAATACCTAAATACTGTGATCATTGCCAAATTCCTTTTGCATTTTACCTTTCTTTTCATCAACCTGGGTGTTTCCAGGGCTGTGAGCAATGAACTTTCCATCAGCCACATTTTCACCTAATTAACCCCCCTGATTACAATAATTAGTATTGATTCACTCTTTGAATGACTTCCTAGGTAGCCAAGCACAATCTGTACTTGCTACAAAGTTCTAGGTATGAATATTAATCAAACATTCTTCTTTCTTCTTTGTTTTTCAGCCCCCAAAGGATGTTTTGCAATTGGATCCATTCATATTTTGAAAAAGAAAAACTGTCTTTCATTTTAACAAATAAAAGTGTTAATACACTGAGGCTATAGATCTCAGTCTGCAGGCTGCTGAATACATCTGTATGAATGTTCCTGTGGCTTATGTGTAAAGGGGCTTAGGGCGCAATCATTGCTCTCTGTTGAAAGAAACCATTTGCCCAGTTTGAATCTTTTACTATTCCTTTTCTGCAGATCCGGGCTTAGAATTAAATTTTATTTCTACATTTGTTTAGGTCCCTATCCAGGGGAATTATTACACACAGAGGCTTATAACAGGATACAGACTGTGTTATCTTGTTACTATTATAGAAATAGGTATAGACAAATTTGCCAACTACTGACAATCTCATACCTTCCCCATCAGGTTAAAGGATAAAAGCATTTTTTGTTGGATGCTGGGATTGTGGGGGGGGTGTCTCCAAATTCTGGAAGCTAGTGATAGATCAAGCAATTGGAAAGGCAGAGTGAGAGTAGATTTCCCTTGTTTCTAGGCCTATGACCACACAGAAATTAAAGTGGATAGATAACAGTTAAATAATTGATAAATTAGTAAAAACAACAAAAAATTCAACAAAGAGCTTTCCAAGAGATTTTTTTTTAATTTAAATGAGCCATAACAAGTAGCCAACAATCTCTGAAGACTACTTTTCTCCCAAATCACAGTAAAAAATACTTGCAATCTTTGTTTTGGATTAAAAATACCCCATGAAAGCAGGCTTTGGGTATGCTAGTAACAGTTGGTTAACCTCTGAGGTGAAGCTTCACTCATTACCTTTTATGAGCTCATCCTTAAAGCAATTATTGGTATACTCAATGGAGGGAGAAGTTCAGATCC
>NW_004524709.1:1923477-1942875 GCF_000260255.1 Octodon degus | reverse complement strand
TTTTGGGTACACCTAGGCTCTAAAGATATTATCAATAGAAAATTCCTACTTGAGAAGACAATTCTATTTAGTCCATAACATGTATTTAAATAATTCAGCATTCAATAGCTCATGACATTTCAACTTGTTTAAAACATAGAAAATGTCCGTGTCTTGCTCTTCATTTACTCAGAACATCAAAAATTTGAACCAAACTGAACCAGGAAAAATTGACCTAGGAAATACTTGCAGGTATATATTTTTAAATTTTGTCTTTTTAAATCAATTTCCTTTCTGATCTTTAAAATCAAATCCTTAATCTGTCTCTGTGAATTTGTGGTATATTTTGATATATTACAATGGCATAAATTGTTAATTAAGTAAAATGCCTAAACATTAGCTAAATATATATTCCTCACAGAAATTGACCTCAGTAAGATAATTTTCTTGTAACTCAATCATCGTTTGCACTTCTAGGGGTAGTTGTTTTATATCTAATGTGTAAAGGAAAGCCATTCCAATGTTTGAGAAGTTTGAAGTAGATTTTTCCATGTTCTCTTTCCCCAGTCTCTGTTTTTACTTTAGAAACCAATGCTTGTCTTATAAAATGAAAGAGACTTAAAAACCTGAGAAATGATTGTCCTGTACAGAAATGTATGTTATAAGAATACAAGTATAAATAAAAAATCAGTATGTTCTGTGGAGACCTTCAACAACTCAGTCGGCTACACAATAATAGTTTGTTATCAAAACTGGAGGGCAAAAGTTCTCACTTGTCCTTGAATTTCTCAACTGTTTACTTAGATGCCAAAAGGGAAGATAGAACCTAGGAATTATAATTTAAGCATTAAATTATTCATCTTAACTTATCTCTCATGCTACATTTAATAAGTCCTCCAAAGGAACAAATTTTAAAACATTGTTCAATTAAATACTGTAGAAGTACATATGAGCAGAAGGCATTTGCCAGAATGATAAGTATTACAAGCATTCACAATCAATAAGTTTTCCTTCTGTAGTTAATAGAGAGGTAAGCAATAAATCTCTAACTTAATCCAACCAACATAACTGCAAAATGCAGAAACCTCTGTGAACAGTAGATAGTAAATTTTTTTAAAAGCATAAAACCACAAACAAGCAGTTCTAAAAGCGCTTCGTACTGATAGTCTATACAAACAAGATTATAGGAGATAAAAAGGGTGTTGAGGAAAAAAAAAAAAGCCCCAGACATGCATTAAGCTAGTTTGACAGCTCCATTGTTCAACCACTAGCATTGTCAGAGCCAAAGATGTATTCAGTGCTACAATGTCTGCTAGCAAATAAACAAAAGACTACATTTTTCAAAGCAGAATGCCAATTCTATCCTAATTCTCTCTCCGCTTCCCGAAAGGTCAGTGGTGCCTCCTTGGTATGTGATAGAACCCCAACACCACTGCAGGAAACAAATATTTGCTTTCTATACATGGGGACCCAGGACGCCATGCATGAACAGAGGTCTCCAAACAGGTACACATTTTGGCAAACAGGATAAAGTGATCCAAACCTGGTAACACAAGAGGACTATTTAGGTAGGCTAAGTCCAGATTAGAGCGGTATTTGGAACGCAAGTCTAATATGGAGTCTCCTCAGCTCCTTTTTCGGTGATTATTCCATGCAGAGTGCATAATAATGAAAGAGGCTTAGACATCGCAAAGGAAAAGACAAACCAAGAGCCAGATTCGGAACCCTTAAAATGATCCACTGGCCACTCACAAATAGCAGGGAACAAATACATGATCTGCTTTCAAAAGGCAACTGGTACAAATACAACTCGCTCACAGCGGTCCTTCTTTCTCTTCCTCGCTTGCTCTTTCTCCCAATCTCTTGGTCTCGGTTTCCTTTCCCTCTCTCTCTTTAAATTCTTTTCCCCCTTTTCTCTTCTAAGCTAAGGAAGCTACTTGATTCAGAGCATGATTACTGTCTCAGTCAGCCCTAGAAACTATAAAAGCATACATTAAAAACAAAGAACACACAACAACATACCTTAAAAGCAGCTCCTCATTTCTCATAGTAACAGCGGATTTGGGACAGCGCATGCTTTCTACACTGATAGTCTCAACAAAAGCCAGTTCAGAAGTGCGCTCAAACATCAATGCCACAGTCGCTGTTCACTAATGCGCTCTCTCTCTCTCTCTCTCTCTCTCTCTCTCTCTCTCTCTCTCTCCTCTCTTCCTTAGTCAAATGCTGAATAGTAGAGCAAAGGGGCTCCTGCAGATTCACTAAGTAGAAATAATCCTCTCTGACAAGTTATGTTGTCTAGGCATATTTTTACACTAATATACTCTGCTGCCTATAGGGGTCTTGTTTGCATTCACTCAAGCCTGGCTGATGTTAGTTCTCCTAATTACCATCCTTAAAAAATTGGAAAGAAAAACAAGCAACTCAGTTACCTTTTTCTTATACATTTAATAACAACAGCAATCTTACAGTTTCCTTTCACTATCAACTATCAGCAAGCATCGCTGGCAACGAAGGAAGCATTAGGGTAGGTCAGTGTGCTGAAAAGGATTTTTGCCTCTCTTTTCTGGGACACTGCTTTCACAGTTGGACTCATCTGTTCCTTTCCTCTTCTCCTCAGGAAGAGTGACAAGGTCAAGACCCTTAGCCCCCACCCTGAATGAGAGACGTAGAGGACAGAGATTGAGGAACTTAGAAATGCTTTAACTCTGTGCACACCGGGGTTATCATAAACCAGAACACTTTCCCTGAAGCAAGGCATCTAAAGAAAGCAGGCAGTACAAAGATTATTTGGCCATCCTGAACTCATAATAGCCCACGGGCAGCATCTTCCAAATGCTAATGACTTGCTCTTTTCAAAATAATAAAATCTATGGCCTTCCTTCCTTACACTTGCTGGACTTTGCATATACCAGTTAATCTGGGAAAATATATATTATATTTCTGTTTATTGGAATTAGAACAATTCCATGCATATTGGCCAAGTAAAATAGCAAGCCGAACACATAAAATAGGAAAGATGAGATGATATGGACTGAGCAATCAGTTGCTGCAAAGTACAAGCCAAGGTACGACTCCAGGAAGTGTGCACTGACCGGAAGTCAAGAACACGCAGCTTGGATGTAACAACCTAGAATGCCCTGAAACATACCGAAGTCACTGAATACTGGTCTCATTCCTGTCCTATGTCAGCATAAGAGTGGCCTGTGAGTAATAATCTGAATTCAGAGTGTTGGTGGGCATGATAAGAGGGGGATAATAAGCATGGATTCTCTTTCCCACACATTTGAAGATGACCTCTGAACTTGGTCTCGGTTCACAGCTAGAGAATGTTCTTGGGTTGGGAAGATGAAGATTCCTTAATCTCTGATGCACAGTCACCCTGTTTAGTGTAGCAATTGGACTGAAGGGGACAAAGCAGAGACTAGCTAGTCATTATCTTTATATCTAGATGGCAAAAGAAGACATGACAAATCACTTGAAAATGTCAAATCATGAAAACAAGAGACTTGTTACTAAAACAATCTCATTTTTACATATCCTTGCCCCATTAGAACACATGAAAGATAAAAATGAATGATTTTGCCAGAATTCATATAAAATCTAAGAAATTCCTTTCAATAGGAAAAGCACCATGTAAATGAACTTGGAACAGGAGAAATCACAAAAATGTGATATATTACACAAACATTTGGCATGAATTTTGTCCACCAAAATTCACTGTTCAGACACAAATCCCTATTCTGCATATCTCCATACAATTTCTAATGGGGATTAAGCTATGAAGGAAGTGTTAACACACAACAGTAATGCATTCACTTATACATAAATAGATTCTTTTGGGAATTTGGTATTATAAAGATGAGTAAATAGAAAGAAGTCATAATATTGGTGGCATTTACCTATTACACATATGTTTTTAACTTCAAATGCACATTGCACAAATAATCACCCTCTTTAATACACCCAATAGGCTATCTTTCCCTTAGTATATATTTGTTAAAGAAAAGATTGAACCTCCTTGAGCCACTGGAATTGTGGGAAAAGGATCATTTTATTTTCATATTTTGTTTATGTCATTTCCTTTATAACTATATGGGAAAATTTTAATTCCCAGTCAGACACTGATTGGCAACAGATGTCAACACAGAAATATTCTTTTCAGAGTACTATGTTTTAAATTTTCATAGTTAGCAGGTTGTTTAGTCCTCAAAACACTATAGAGGAGGCAGAGCTGGTATTAGTACCACTTCAGCTGAAAAAGGTCAACCACAAAACACTGGGGGGACTTATGACTGAGCCTGGGAACTCAGTGTACTGACCCCCCAGGGTAATCCAGCAACCCCCACACGCAAAGCCTTCCAGACACACCTAGGTGAGGGACAGTCCTTAAGAAGGAGTATTAGTGGAATCAGCGAGATACTTTTCTAATATCCCAGTGATGCCCATGGCCATACCACCATGAAGGCACCCCATCTTATTTAATATGGCAGTAATAACCTGAGAGATAGATAGCTAGTTCATCAGAAATTAGTTGAATGGTTATATTTTGAACAATGTATTTTCATATTAATTTCTCTCAAACTCTTTCTAAGTGAAATTAGAGGCTAGACAAAGTGCTTTCGGTGACAAATTGTTAGCATTTGAGGTAGGTCCTCTATAGCAAGAGTTAATTTTTAATTTTCTTGATTATTACTAAATTAGGTTGACCGAGAGCATTTTTCAAAAAAAAGTCTATTATTAACAAAACAAAACAAAACAAAACAAATACTTAGATCATTTCAATATCCTCTATATACCCATAGATGTTTTAAACTGTACAAATTAAATTTTTAGATAGTAATTCAAACACAGTGAGACAAAAAACTACAGAAATGCTGCAACATAGGAATAATGGTGGGAAGCTAAGAAACAAACCAGCTTCTTGGGCTTTTCAGTTCTGAACTTCCTAAACATTTTTAGAAGATATTTATCTTAGGTAGCTTTATTTCTGTTGCAAGTAATTTCTAGACTCAAAGGCTAAAATTTCAAATGTGATATTAATAACTCTAACTTTTTTTGGCTTTCTCTGCTAGACTTTGTATTTTGACACTTGCATTGCAAAAAGCAATAGAAAATACCATTTCAAAGAAGTGTATGATGTGAACATGGCGAGGAATGTAGGGTTTCTGCAACCCAAAGTCCTTCCGTGATGGGTAGGACACTATAAAAGTCTCCCCTGCCTCTTGGGTCCGTACCCTAAAAGAATAATCCTGCAATGTAGAGGCTCTGAGGACACTGAATCATTTTAGCTGCTAGGTTTATGTAAGAAATAGACCTTATTGTTATTAAGGCTGGAAAGAATGCACAGAGAATTTGTAAAGTAAGTGTGCAGCAATGACCCAGGTGTATAAGAGATCCATTTCTAGCACACTAAGTATACGATACACAGGAGGTGCTCAGTAAAGTTGATAGACACATGCATGCATGGGTAGATTTTCTTCTTTTGTGCTGCTACTGAGCAGAAGAGAGTGTACAAAGTTACTTTGACTTAAATTGTCAACCTCAGGGGAAGATTTTTTTTTTTTTTTTCAGTACTAAGGCTCAGGAATTTTGTACTGAGCTACCTCTCCAGTCTCATTTATTTATTTATTTATTGATCTATCTATTTTTTATTTTGAGATGGGCTCTTCCCAAATTGCTAAATAGCCAAGACTGGGCTTGAACTTGTGATCCATCCTCCTGCCTCAACCTCCCATAGGACTGGGAAGGGTTCTAATCATGTGTAGTGGAGACAGAGAGTGGAAGTCTTCACGAAGACATCAGTCCCAGCAACATTAGGTGCATGGGCTGAGAACAACTGGAACATGGCACAATATGGTCATTCCAGATTCCCCTGTTTCTGCCTACCTAGGGAGGGAAAAATCCTTCCAAATCCTGAAGGACACAGGTATTACCAATCACTACCTGAAATATAAAACTTACAGTTGGCTTCAGGTAAAACCTTAGCCACATAAAGAGAGAGTTTGATGGTAAGCCTAAAAACTATGTAACATGAATTCGATTTACTTAAGCACTAAAACATTATATCTAAGTCACATTGTGGAAACAGGGGCCAGCTATTCCAGTGACAAGCACCAGGGCCCTAAAACCCACATGGACATTCTTTACACAAACTGTGGGACTTTTTACTCATCTTCAACATGGATCTATTTACTAGGATGAATGAAATCAATGGATAAAAAATTTGCAAGCATAATTACAAAGCCCTGTAGCATGATAAAATGTGTATTTATCAGTAAGTATGTATACATAACAAGTCATGAAGTACTTAGAACAGCTAGAAGCTACTAGATAAACTTAAGAAGTATTATAAAGAGTAATCATGTCAGCTTTCTGTGTATGAAAGCAGACACCCCAAACTAGTTTTAGGGAACTATGCAGATGCAGACAAACACCCAATAAAGCCAACACAAAGTAAGTAAATGATTTCCCATTAAAATTGATCATCATAATAGCCTAGGTAATAAAATCCTTAGCTGTGATCTGTGAACTCTTATGACTTAGCAAACAACATGCTCAGAACTGAGCTGACATTTTTGGGCTAAAGTTTTGCCAGGGGCCACTCTCAGGCAGATGAAAAATCGTATGAAGGTCCGTAAGTTAGATGTTAATATTTTCTTGGAAAATGGAACAAGTATGCAAGTGCTATTTTTATCAGACACACAAGTATTGCCTTTCTGCCTGTTCTAACTGGTATCTCTGAGAAAAAACATAACTTGGCCATTATCCATACATCCTAAAAGGAAATGTAAAGTTGCACACGCTTGGTATCCTTTTTTTGCTAGGAAGTCCTGAACAATAAATAGCACAACATTAACAAAGGCTGTCAGTGGAGCTGACCAATCATCCTCTCTGAAAGGTGAGATAAAGGGGGACTCATGTGATTGCATGACAAAAATGAAGGAGGAATCTAGATGACCTAAGAAAGACAGTTTTGAAACCACACATATATTAACAGCTCTCAGAGAAGTCACAATTCAAGTGTTACCTTTCTTCCTACATCATTTTCTGAAATTAAGTTAATTATTTACTCATCTGTTTGTTTTTAATTTTTAAAGAAAATAAAACATAGTAAGAAAAAAATTATAAATGATACCAAATTTCACTAAACAAAATGATAGGAATTCAGTGGTTGATAGATTGCATATTTCCTTCATCCGAACCTAGGTTGCTTTAAAGCAGAAACTTTATCCCTGCTGCAGAACATGATATGGCACATGTTAGGTTCTTCATAAACATTTGCTAGATTTCTTTGTGAAACATTTTCTTGCTAAGTTAGAGTCTCAGTGGCTGACAGTTATTTCATACAACTAGAGCAATACCAAGTTTGCTGAGAAGCAGTTATGAAAACACTGGGCTACGAAATGATACTAACATGAAGATTAAGGAGGGCTTGTTCTTAACTTTAGTGACCACATACTTTCCTAGAGATGGAATGATAAGCTTGTTTTCATTTTGTTTTAACTTTTACAGTTTATACGGGCTCCATCAACAAATGAATGGATAAAGAACACGTGGTATCCACATAGAATGGAATACTACTTGGCTATAAGGAAGGATACATTGGAGACATTTGTAGAAAAAAATGGATGCATCTTGTTGAGTGAGCTAAATCAGACACATGAGTTTATCTCTCATTTGAGTAAGGCAAAGTACAGAAAGCACAATAAAGGAAGGATAGAAGGAAAAAAGGGGATAGGTCACTTGCAAATTGTAAGGGGTCCAGTAGACAGAGAGTGAGGACTGGGGGAAGAGGAAGGAGAAGCAGGAGATAGGCCAGGTTCAGGAACTGAATAATTCAATGAATGTAAACTTTATATGCCTTAAATATGACCTAAGAATAACAATAATGACATGAATAAAAAATGGGGAAAGGGGATTTAGTGGCAAAGGGAGGGAGCTGTGTGGGTGGGAAAGCAGAAGTGGATTAAAAAAGAAACAAGTCATATTATATACATCTACATAATCCCAAAGATGAATGAAACATCATCTACTTAAAAAATGTACTAATAAAATCATAATTAAAATATTCATATGGGCTCATTTAATGGGTACATAGAAGATAATGATCAAGTTACATCTAATTTAGACATAAAATTATAAATGTCATACATTACTTTGCATAAATGTGGATGGGGGTCAATAAATTGCAGGTAGGCAGCACTGGGCATGGAAGACAAGTAGGGAAGACTTTAGAATCAGAGAAAATGGGAGTGGAAGGTGATTTTTGTGGTATCTTGGCAAAAGCAATGACCCTTGCATCAGAGGAAGAAGAAGTCAGGCTAGTCCGCACTTCCATCGCTTTCAGGAACAGGCCCATTTTGTGTATTGAACTCTAGTGAGTTGTGCCACTGTCTCTAGCCTGGCCTCATCTCATTTTTCCAGTGACTCTTGTATCCTGCTTCTCTATCACCACAAACACACCTACAGCATGTGGCATTCTCAATATTTCCAACCTTTGTCTGCTCTTAAAAACGAAACAGCAAATGCTACTAAAGGCCACACATATTTCCTTAACTTGCTTCCTAAAGACTTGTAGCCTTCCTCTGTAAACTGCATTAAACTTGACTTTGTTTTACATGGCAGAGATAGGCATGCAACATTACTTTGACTTCTCTATTCTTATTAAATACATTCACATCCCAAGGATGCATAGAGTAAATGCTGCAAGAATGTGACCAAGGCATGACTTTTTTCTTTTCTTTTTTTTAATGTATTTGGTATAGTGTCTCACTATGCAGCTCAGATGCATAGTGATCCTCCTGTTTTCAGACACCCCAGTGTTGGGATTGCAGGCATGTGCCACCATGCCTAGTCCTGGTGGCCGGCTCAGCATGCCCAGGGGCAGGGCTGGTACAGTATATGGTGCCAGGAATGGAACTCTGGTCCCTGCACTTTCCTGAGCAGGATCTTAGTCCTCTAAGCTATACCTCCAGCCCCAAGGCATGACATTTAAAAGAAAGTTCCTGGCAAGTAAATGGAGGCCATAGAAGTAGTGGAGACAAGGCAGAAGGTAACCTGGGGCTGAGTGAGGAAGAAAATTGCATTTCATGCTAAAGACTTTGGCAATAGGAAGCTACCAAAAGCTTTGGGTTCTAGAAAAATAACAAATTTCAGAAAAGAGCATGATCCTTGAACTGGAGGAGGGAAGTGAGGCAGCCGCTGTACTAGGAAGAGGTGCTGAAGCCTATAGGGCAGTTCTTCTATGTATTAGACACTATGTTTGTTTGGCTTGTGCAGGATGCTCCACTTAAAAACATTACTCAGTTCTCTTAGCAATCCAGTAAATTGACATTATACACCAATGGGGAAATTGAGAGCTTGGAGATTAAGAAAGGTCCAAGATGATAAACCCAGGAAGTTGCCAGAGTGGGAGAGAATCCTAGCTCTTTTTGCTATCCCATGTTGCCTTGCAAAGGAAGGAGCCTGACTCAAAAATACCGTGTGGTAGAATCATGACATGGATAGCTGAATGGATAGAATGAAGAAAACAGGAATTGAAGATCACTCTTAAGTTTTCAACATGGACAGTATGGCAAATGAGACCGTTGACTGAGAAGAAAACCAAAAAGAGTATAAAATAGGGCAGATGAGGAAGACAACTTATTCCACTGAGAATAGACTGAGTTTGAGATGCCTGCAGGCAGATCTTCCAAGTCCAGGAGGCAGTTAGAAACACTGCAGCAGATGAGATCATCCAGGAAGAAACTTGAGGGTGAAAAATGAGGATTGGCCCAAGACCAGAACCCTAGGGTGAATCAAAAATTGAGGAGGAGGCAAAGGAAGATGCTCCAGTGACAATAACAGCTGAAGGCATCATAAAAGGATTTCATCCTAGCTAAAGAGAGAAAATAGATACACATGAAGTTTTGAGTTGCCTTCCTGCAAATGATATGAATTATTTCTTGGATGCTAAATGGAAAAGCAGGGCAGTTCAGAAACCAGTTGGGAGCTGGGTGATAATCCTACAGTCAGACTAGTTTTAACAGGAAGCAGTCAATTTCTGTGTCTGTAAACTTAATAAAAAAGGAGAAGGGTAGGAGACAGAGGCAAATTCTAGAAGTCACAGATAGCATCCTGGCTTGCAGTGACTCTACCCAACATGCGACTCCTTGCCCTGATCTCTGAGATAGAGATGAAAGTGCTCAACTGCCCTTCACCATCTCCTATAATGCATTACTAAAAATATGACAGGGGAAGGGGACAGCTTTCAGGACCAGAGAGCAATAGTGCAGAACAAACTCATATGCTTCCAATAGGCTGGAGGGAGCCAATATTTCCAAAGAGCAAAAGTAGTTTTTGAAGGTGACTGCATTCTGACTGACAAGGATTTCAAAGTTTATAAGGAATTATAAACTCTGGGTTTGGATAAAATTTTTAGGGGGGTTATTTTAAATGTTTAAAGCATCATATCCTTAAAGAAGCATTTAAGTTGCTAAATATCCACAGACTGAACATACACAGGAAATCAGCACCCAGACTGAACACATTTTGTGTCCATTTAAATTTTATAAGCAATGCATGATTTGATGAATATAAATATTCATGAACTAGAATGCATGTGAGTACAATTTGCTGCAGGAGCAATGGGAGTCAGTCAAACATTTTATGTGGAATGCTCCCAGTTCTTACCATCTATATAATCCTAATTCAGGACCACCATATCTCCTAAGGAATACCCATATCTCTAGTCTCTCTGGCTCGGATCCTTCTTGGGCATTTAAGCTAGACTCATTTAACACTGAACTATAGTCCTAGTTACCACCTACTTAGATCCCATGGAAGGTTCCCTCAAACTCTTTACATAGAGTTCAAGCCACATAGTATGGCTCACAGATCCACCTACCTCTTCCAGACCCACCCACATCTCCAACTCATCCCAGTCTTTTACTTCCAGCATGCTAAGCTTTTTGCACCTTGAAATTTTTCCAGTTCTTTAAAGACATTTCTCTTCCTGCCATTTCCAACTCATGCAAAACTCCAATGGTCACCACTCCCACACTATGTTTATTTCTGTGGATCCTCAGGGCTCAGCTTAAATATCAAAGTTCTGACATAAAAATAGGTGCTCAGAAATACTGGCTGGCTGCATATGTGCTTAAGTTGAAGTTGTCATCTCACCAACAAAGGAAATATAAAGGTGCTGGAATATGGGCTCATTTTAAAAACCTATAATGTACAAAACAAGCTACCTTCTTTTTTGTGACAAATCGCAGCATTAGTTGTTCAAAATTGAGCTACTATGGAAGATGCAAAAGAAGCTCTAGGTATAGCCTCTGCTTTTTAAGAAATTGATAATCAAGTCAGAATGACACAATTTATAAATGAAACAACTAACCAACCAGTATAATATGTATGCTGTAGGATTTTCTGTACCACAAGTGTTCCAAAAGAGGAGAGAAGACGGGAGTTTTCTGAAGTATCCAGACTTCCTGGTGGGATAGGACTTCAAAGAACCTGCAGAGAAGGCTGTTATTGGTTAGGAAAAGGAGGGATAGTGTGTGGACATCATCTCATGCAGAGGACATGAGTGTGGGGTAGGTTATGTGAGATACCACAAAAGCAAGCCCAAAGATGATAGCGTGGATTGACAAAGGCAAAAAAAAAAAAAAAAAAAAAAAAAAAAAAAAAAAAAAAAAAAAAAAAAAAAAAAAGGCAGCAGGAAGAGTGCCACCATAGTATTAATATTGTAAATCAAGCAAAACAGGAAAAGATGGAGATTCCACATAACCTCTGGATCAGTAAACGAGAGTCCTCTCTAAACACACCAGCAGGGAAGTGAAAGATGCAGCAGTCAGGAGCTGACAGGTAAAACATAATGTTCCCAACTAAATATAAACAGCTCTTGCTGAAGAGAAAAATAATCAGAGTTGGGACCATGGCAGAAAAAGAAAAAAAGGAAAGCAAGCCACCACAAAAAATAGTAGAACACTCCTTTCCTCAAATTGCTTCTTTACCAGTGACAATATAGCTTGTTTTGCTGTGTGGGTTTAAAATGGCCAAGACACCTGTATTAGTCAGCTGTGGCTGCCATAACCAAATACCAGAGACTTGTGGCTTCAAAACAGAAATGTTCATTGTGCTGTTTGGAAGCTGGAAGGCAGGATCAAGCTTTCTCAATGTCTGCATATGCCTAGCGACTCTCCCTGCTTGTAAAGACATTGGTCCTATTGGATTGGGCCCCACCCTTATGATTTTATTAACTTTACTTCTCTTAAGAATACCATCTCCAGGAACAGCCACATTTGAGGTTCTGGGGCTTAGGACTTTATTTATTTATTTTTTTAGGACTTTATGAATTCTGGGTGCACATAATAGGGGATTTCCTGAAAATTATATATTTTCATTATTCATATTCTCTAAGGAAAATAAAATCTCCATAGACTCACACAACACCAACTTTTTTTTTTTTTTTACAATAAACCCCTTCCAGCTGTGTAAAGTCAAATATTGCTATGGTAAATATCTATCATCCATCTGACTACCTGTCTACCCATCACCTGTGCATTTATGTATTTATCTGTCCATCATCTATCACCTATCAACCCATCCACCTATCTAGGATCCATCTGTCTGTCTACCTACCTGTCTGTCTGTCTATCTGTCTGTCTGCCTATCTTTTATCTATGTATCTACCTACTAGTTCTTTTTCTCTGGTTGAACTCTGCTTGATATACCCCTCCTCTGAAATATTTCTCTGTACTTCTTCCAAACTTTTATCAGACTTACACCACCTACCATGCTTTTCCATCATAATTTGTGTGGTAGATTAAATTATTTTGCCAATTTTTCATGCCATCCCTCCATCATGTGATCTTGCATGCACTAATATGTCCTCACCCCACTGGCATTGGTTTTGAAAAATGTGACCTACTTTATCTACTAAGATCTTTGCAGACATGACACTAAATGTGCTTATCATATGGTTTGGCTGGGATCTCTGCATACTGTGACCTATCTTGGGAAAAACATACCACAGAAAATTTACTGCCTCTTCCACTGGGGCCCTAGGACACACACAATGAGAAGATCTGAGCCCACACCACAGCATCAGCTACCAAGCCCAGCTGACTGAGAGAGCTGACTGAGAGAGCCTCCCAGCCCACGTCCTCCAAATTGCCCTTGATCTATAAACTTTTAAGTGTGAGAACAGATGCAGATTATAGAATTGACCATATTCTAGAACAATTTGTGTGTAGCCATATTTCTGCAGCTATCTAGCCAATTAATTTATCTATGTGTTAGGTCCTTGAGAACAAGGACCATGATCGTGATTTCTGTAATTCTACTGTTTTGTAATGTGCCTGACACAGAGTAGACATTTGATAAATTCTTATAGCATAGCAGGGTAAAATAATGACAAAATGATCAAAGAATCACCATGAGAGAATGCATGGCTAAGTGGTGGCTTAGGAGAGAGAAACAATTAAAGCTGTAGAGGATGCAAATTCAGAAAATGCATCTGGAGCTAGTGCTGTGCTTTGCATCCTGTGACCTGGGCACAATTATGAGTAATTATTTGTGTTTTATTTGCAGATTACCCAGTGTTCAAAAAGCCCCAGGAGTACCATATTATTCCAAAAATTTTTTAGAGGGTGCTAGGGATGAGCTGAGGGTCTTGTATATGCTAAGCATACAGTATCACTGGGCTACCCTCCCAGTTATTACAGTGATCTTTGAAGAGTATTTCTGTACTCTCACTAGTTTATGGGGACAGTTTCACTCCCCATCTATAGCCACGTATAATATTAGGGAAATTGACAAAAGAGAAAAAGACAGAAATGTCTCCAAAAATTCAAGAAAACAAATTTACTAGGAAATAAAACTTCACCACTTTTCTTACATATAACTTCGTTTCTGTGTAATTATTTAATTTGATCTGAACAGTTTATCTCCCAAGTGATTTACTGATGGCTTTTGTCAGTAACAGGCAGATGGAACACCACACCTGAGACCCTCTGGGCTCTCATCCTGGGCACCAGAGGTCTCTGCAGCCCTTCTCCTTGGCACTTGGTTGCTGCAGCTAAGACTCTTGTCACATTCCCTTAGTGCATGTGTTATTGGTCTGTCATTAGAATTTTTCCTTAAGAGACAGCCTGAAGGATGTCAAATTCATTAAGTGTCTTCATTGTAACTTTATAAACCTCTTCCTTACACTGTGCAAACAACATGCATTTGCACATGTGTGCACATATGCACACCCTACTCCACAGCTATGCACATGTCTCCCACTGTATTTTGGAGAACAAAGAAATAATATGCATTTTGGTTGGTGTCAATCATAACCTGAGAATAAAGCTGCTGCTTATTGCATTCAAAAGTTATACCTGCCTAACTCAGGCTTTCTCTGCCTAAGCTCTGAACTTCAAAAGGAATACATTATAGAGAACACACACACACATAAACAACACAACGCATGCACACATACACACATCACAGGGACTTCAAAAAGACATGGTAAGCACTTGAATGCATTTCATTCATGTTTCTATAAGTGAGAGCCAATGCCAGAACACCTGAAAAATTATTGGGGTTATGCAAAGACACTGAGAATACAAACAGTCCTAAATGACAACCAAACCATGTTAACATAAGTAGAAAAGGGTCATTTGGTGTACTGCTGAGCAACTTATTGAATCCTACTTCTTGGCTGCAGAAGGCTGAAACTAAACTTGTTTAACAACAATTATTCACCCAGAAATCTCTGCAAGATAATTTCCTTTTAAATCCTATATATAGCATCTTGCTACAAATAAAACTTATGAATATAATATATTGAATTCCCACTGAGCATACAGTATTATATTCTTAAAAATTTACTATTAAAATGTTCCAAATTTAGATGACATTAACTAAGATTTGGTGATAATTTGGACAAAGACTGTGATTCTCTTAAAAATAACATTTATTGATTTTAAAAGCAATCCATGCCTATAATATTGCTTTGAAATATTAATAAATATGTAGAAAATAATTAGCCTTTCTTAAAAACAACTAGAAAATAATGATTCTTTAAGTTTTGGTGTATTTTCTTTTTGTCATTTGCAAAGCATATAGTTCATCTTTTTTGTATAAAATTGAAGTTGTATCCATCACTGATTTTGCAATCCTTGTAATACAAGATGAGCCATTTTTCCTTTGCAAAGAACAACTTTTGAAAAATGTGTTTTCTGGGGATTGCATATTATTTCATTTCATCAAAGTCTTATTAATAGATTTACCTATTTCCATAAGGTTAAATATTAAGACTGTTTCTAAATATTTACATATATATTATTGAATTGACCATTTTCAAATCTGAGAGCTATTCCTAATTTTCTTCTGAGAGAATTCTTTAAGGTCCTAACAGAATATGACTACATTGCTTTGCAGTCATTGACACTCCTTCATGTATGGGAGTATGTGTTAAATGCTCATTGATTGATTGATTGATTGGTGTGATACTGCAGACTGAACCCAGGGCCTTCACACTGAGCTACCTCCCTGGCCCTTTTTAACTTTTTAAAATTTGAAACAAGGTCTGGCTAAAGTCATTAACTTTCGCAGGCTGAGATCAAATTTGCAGTCTTCCGAATGAATGCTGGGATAACAGGCATCATCCATCGTCTCGGGTTTTGACTACAATTTCAGGTATGCAACACCATATTCAGATCCAAAGGCATAATGATTTAATTTTGTATTTACAAAGGAGAAGGGAGAATGCATGTTATTTCACTGCTTTTGTTGTGTTCATATATTATTTTCCTCAATATTTACTGTTCATTTGCCTACTTTTAGGGTCAGCTTGTGTGCCTCAGCCCAAAATTAATAATTTTAAAAATTGATTTGTAGCTGTTTCATACATATTTTTGTATCATAATTCTTTTTTAAAAAAAGGCTTAAAAAATTTCCAGACCACTAATTCCAGATCATGAATTAAAAAATTCTACATAACCATATATTACCATTATTTTTATTTTAATTAATTAATTAATTAAATTTTTGTGGCACTGGGGATTGAACTCAGGACCCTGCGCTTGCCAGGAAAATGCTTATTCTACTGAGCTATCTCCCCAGCTCCACTGATTTTATTTTATGCATAAAAAATCTTGTCTGCCCTGAATATCAAAGATTGATACTTACCTTTGCATTTTGTTGTTTTTTGTTTTTACTACTGGCTTCACTTAAACTTTATTTTGTTGTGTGATATGATGCGAGATTCCAGTCTGACTTTTCTCTTTCCCACAGAGGCAGTTTTATCACTACTGTTTCTCACTATATGAAACTTTTCCCACAGCTGCAGGTTAAGATGCAGGTGCTTATATAACAGAGTCTGTCTATCATTTCTCACATTGTCTTAATTTTTAAAAATCAGTAGCATCTTATAATATCTGATATTCCTAATCACTATTTTCTTTTTTCAAAGGGAGCTTAGGTTGAGGTTTAGAATTATCTTGTCTATTCACAAAACACTCTGTTAAGATTTTGACTGGTGTTTACACTGAACTTTTGGATTTATCTGGGAAAATTTAACATCATACCTCTAGCTTTTGCATCTAGAAGGATAGGATAACTCTAAATTTTACAATCTTAAAGTTTTTCTTTTGGGAAAGACTTTATGTTTATTTCAAGTAATTGTCATATCCGTTACTTTAAGGCAAATTATTTGTTTGAAAATTTTTCATACTCTCCTTAAATTATTAGCTATTTTTCATCTTTATGTTTATATTCATCTTTACAATGATAAAATTACAATGCCAAATTATTATTGGTTAGAAAAACATCTGTTTGTGTTTATCATTAGCATATCTGTTATTTTACTTCTGTCTTGCTATGATCAGGCCTTCTAGACATTACGTCATTAATCATGATAATCTGTACCCATTTCCTACGTGGTATGTATTAGGATGGTTGTATTTTATTATATTTGAAAACTCCTTTATATTCTCAGGTTTTCATGATCCCTTGCTTAAGAATAGGGCTTAATTTTATTGAGTACCCATTGACTTTTTCTTATTTCCCTACTAGTATGATTAATTTTATTATACTCTACTTTAGAAAATAAACATTATTTTATTCTTCCCCAAGCATAATTTATTGTGGAGTATGACTCCTTTAATATGCTCTATCTTTGGTTGTCACTACTGACTGACTAGATATTTTCAAATTATCAACCATTTTGCTGCTTGTGTTTTAGAACTGAGAGTCTTTGTGGCCCTGCCAATCTTAATTTCTTTCATTAATACCTTGAGACATGTTTCAAGCAGTAAAATCAAATTGAGATGGAGGGACCAAAATGAAAGATCACCACTGTCAAGAAGTCTGTCCATGGCTGACCTTCAGGAAAAATCTCTCGCTGACTTTTAGCTTCCTCCCATAAAATAAACAATTTATTCATTCCTACAGCAGTCCCTTAATATTTTCATCAGTTACCCCTCAGATTGTATCTTCCTATTCCATCAAACCTCCTCTGGGCAAGGGACCTTCTTTGCCCTTTTATACACTTCTGTACCCATCACGCTGGGGCAGGGGGATGTTTGACCATTTAGACAGCTTTGTGGGCACACACCCATTGGGCTTTAGAGCCATGAAGGGAAAGGAAAGGGAATGAGAGCATGAAGACTCTGGGCTTTCAAGGTGAAAAGCTTCAACTCTTATTTTATATATTACAACAATGGAGAGGTCAAAGGTTTAAAGACAGTTTTTGATTCTGCATTTCACTAAGGGCACTGTTTCTAGTCTGAACCAGACTCCTCCACACATAGCTCCAACATCCTTATAAAAGGAAGCTTGTAAAAGATGATTACCAAGCACATATATCAAGACAATGTGTGCTTTGTGATCAATTAAAATGCAAGAATAGTCTGTAGTGGGATGTCTTACAAAAGGGCCTTTCTTCTCAGTACTTTAAAAAAGGCAGATCTATCAAGCTTATGATAATGCATTGCCATGATGATTTAATTGTCAATTACAAATTACTTAAGTGTACTTTAATGATCTATATAAAGCTGTATTTTTTTAACCTCTAATAGCTATTAATGGTTGTTAAAGAAAATGAAACCACTTTACTGAAATGTAATGTAGGGGTCTATTAAGAATAAGTTTTCACAATGATAAAATATTATCACAAAAATGTGAACTCCTGTACTTTTTAATATCCTTGAGTAGGTCAATCTTCATTTCACTGAAAGAACATTTCTTTCAAATTACACACAATTACAGTTTAAACATCTTCATATATATTATATATAGGACAAATTTTACCTAATTCTCAGTCACAAATGCTTCCTCAGAAGTTGGAAAGGGAGTAAGAGCAACTTCTTATTACATTTCTTTTTCTTTCTTTCTTTTTCTTTTTTTTTTGTATTTTTAGGGAAGGGTCTACAGGGTATTCAGGATCTCACTACTAGATCAGACTCCTAGTGATCTGCCTATTTACAGCCTCCCAAGAGCCGGGATTACAGGCATGTGCCACCACGCCTAGTCTCAATTGCTGTCTCAGCGTGCCCTGGGGGCAGGGCTGGCACAGTAGGCCCGGGGATTGAACCTCTGGCCCCTGTGCCTGCTTGCAGGCACTTAGATCTGCTGAGCTATTTGGCTGGCCTTATTATTACATTTCTTCAAAAAGTTTTAGCAGATTTAAAATAATAGTTGTTAGAATAAATTTAGGTAAGTAGTGGTGGTGCATATCTGACAAAACTAAACAAAGAAAAGGGGATAAAAATGAAGGACTATTTTGTATCTGTATATTCAAAATAGTTAGGATAGATATACAACTACTTTCTCTCAATTCAATGAATAGAAAGATTTGTACTAATAGTGTTTGTGGATAGGATATCATGTCTACATCTTGTATTATGAATAACCACTAAAAAGACAACAATATGCAATGTATTAATTATTGAAACTGTCCTACTAGTTGGGTTTGAAACTGTCTCATTGTTATTTGTTTCTCAGTAAAATTATTTTTTAAAAAAGGAATAAATTTAGGTGACTACACTCACTGTTATTTCTCTTTATCTTTTTTCAGGCTACTGTTTGCTTTTGAAATTCTTTTTTTCTTTCTTTCTTTCTTTCTTTCTTTCTTTCTTTCTTTCTTTCTTCTTTCTTCTTTTTATGTATTTAGTACAGGGGCTGGGACTTATAATGATCCTCCTGTTTCTCCTGTTTTCAGCCTCCCCAGAGCTGGGATTACTGGCTTGTGTCACCATGCCCAGACTCAGTGGCTGACTCAGTGTGCCCTGGAGCGGGACCAGTGCAGCATGTGGTGCTGGGATTGAACCCCGGTCCCTGAGCTGGCCTAAGCAGGCACTTAGTCTGCTGAGCTATCTCACTGGCCTGCTTTTGAAATTCATAAAATAATAAATAAGACAAGAATTTTTTTACTATGCATAAGGGCAA
>NW_004524709.1:1909773-1922726 GCF_000260255.1 Octodon degus | reverse complement strand
ACTCCTTTGTAACTGTGACCTCTTTAACCTTTGGTAGCCCTGACTTTTGGAGTTTCATTAAGGTAGGAACGCTTATCCTACACTGAAGATATCGAACGTACGCAACTGGAACCAGCCTCAAAGTGTGCGCCTTGTCCTTTGAGAAGCTATCAGGAAAGTGAAACAAAACATCAACAGAGTTCGGCAAACAGCATTATGTTTATATGCACACAACCTAAAGGACTTCAGAGTTTATGATTGGCAGTTAAGCAAGCCAAATAACCAAAGCAAAAGAACCATTTTAGATTCTTAACTATTCTATTTGGCCACTTGCATTGATCGTATTAAACAGGTATCAAGGGGGCAATGCACTGTTGAATTCTCCCTACTCATGCAGAGTAGCTGTCGGTCATCTCCCACTTTCTCCTTTACTGGCTTGAAATATGTTGCCTTGCTGTATTTAAAAAATACAGATCAAAACTTCATTTCATTGTATCTGCTACGTTTGGATATGAATCAGAAAGTAAAAGATCTTGGAGGTCTGACTCAACAAGTATTGGAGTTCCTCCGCAAGTTTGTTATCTGAACGTTCTCACCTATGAAATGTGAATAGTGTGTACCTTAAATAAATAGTGAAAGATAAGGAAATTAACAGATAACTAGAACCTGACAAACAGCAGCCACTTAGTGTTACTTATTATTCTTTTTTTTCTTCAAAATTTTATTGATAAACAGCAATGAGACAGTTTCAAATCAAATCGGTAGTACAGCTTCAATAACTAACACACTGCATATATTCTTCTTAGTGGTTAATTGCTTATTATTCTTTATCATGATGTTTTTAACCCTAAGTTCTTGAAAAACTAAGCAAAGTCACATTTTGTCTTTCATTTTCAATGTAATAGTTCAATATCTCAATTCAGATGCTATATGCAAATTGAAATGCAGGCACTCAAACCTTCGAGGGTGAGAGGAATTAAACACCTGCATTTAAAACATGTATCTTTAACTGTACCTATGAATTCAGTAAAATAAGCATGCTACATATGTGTTTGCTCTTTGTCAAGGCTAATTTTATTTTCAAACATGCCACAAGCAAATCAACCAAGTAAACTGTTAGGTTAGGTTACATTAGGGAAGATGTGACAGTGTAGGTACAAGTTGCCTAAACAACACGCTCCCCAAACACCTTTACTTTCTTTTCTCTTTACCAGATGGTACACAGACATTGCTATATGAAATATGTAGCATTTAAGCAAACATATTTAAATACATTATTCAAATGTATACCTGTACTTAATATTTTCCTCTGGTACAGATCAGTGTGTCTGAATGTATCTTCTGAAAATTTACAGAACAAAAAACTATTTGGGATTTCAGATATTTGGCACAGAAATGTTCCACCAGTATATCTGGTCCTTTCTTATTGCCATATATGTTTGCCTTTGGTGACAAGGCAGAGGCTGTTTCCTTTCCAACTAGGTTTTATTTATAACCAAAGGAGTGTTCATTCAGACAACTGCCTTTTTTCACACAACCACTGGATTTTATTCTCTATTGTACTAGAGAGTATTAGTTACACAACCTGGCAGGTTTCATTTCGTGTGTTCACACGTGCACATAATGCATACTCGTGCTGACCATTCTCCTTTTCCGTTACTGCACCCTTCTTCTACTTCACAGCCCCATCTTTCAGCCCATTCCTCTTCTCTAAATCTCTCTTCTGCTTTCTTACATCTTGCTTTAAAAAACCCTCACCCTCTTAGATCCCTTTTATGAGACAAAAAAAATATAACATTTGAATTTCTACGCCTGCCTTATTTATTTATTATATTACCATGGTGGTCTCTAGTCCCACCCATAATTCCTTCCTCTTTATGGGTGACTATAGACCAGCGTCTTCTTCATGCATTTCTTGTTATGGCTCCTCAGCTGTTTCCATACTGTGAAATGCAGTGCGGGAACACCGGTCTGCCGCTGTGTCGATTGTATGCTGATTTACCTCCTTCAGAGTGATATAGGTGGATGAGGTGAGAGCTCTACTTTTAGTTTTTTGAGAACTAGCCACACTGATTTCCACGGTTTTCACAGCCATTTTAAAGCTAATTAATTTCTTAAGCATTTGCCAGTTTTCCCTTCCTAGTTCATAACTGTCTCCAAAGCTGTAAGGCCTTTTAAAATCTCAGTTTTCTCATTTATCAATGAATAATATATAATTGTACCTGCTTAATAGAGAGGATTAAATAAAGAAATACATAAAAGGTCTTGGCACAATGCCTGGCACATAGAAACTGCCCAATAAAAAGTTATTTCTTCATATCATTTTATAACATCTCAGTGCAAAAAAACTCAGTAAAAATGTAATAAACTGAGCAGACTCCTAGAAAGTGGAATAACTATGGCAAACACCATTGTTAATACCTTTCTCTGACTCTCAAAAAATAATGTGTGCATAGATAACAGAACATTAAGTATTTCTTTGTTTATAAAACAGGTACAGAAAGTCAGTATTTTAAAAATATAGAAGACAACCTGTGAAGTTCTTATTAACTTGTGCAAATTATTTAGGTGCTGATTCTCCAGGCTTGAATATATTAGGTATATGGATGGCATTTCTTCCAGCTATTAGTTTTTAGTGCTCTTAAAATATAGCCGCAATAGGGTATTACTAAGTGTGTGGTAAAAACCTATAAATGTTTTGACAGGTTGGTAGGGTTTAGTGAGCTCATTCCCCACTCAGCCTTTCAACAAATCATATACTTCTCACAACCACACTGATTAAAGAGATCTTTGATCATAGAAATTTAACAGAAGTTGAAATAATGAAGTAGAATTCAAGAAAGAAAAAAGAAATGAAATAAGTGGGCTATATGTTCATTTATTCAACAATATTTATCAGGCACCAAAGCTATACAGGTGTTTCTGTGACACAGCTCCAGGTGCAAGTAGGACTTTGTGACAACTTTTGTTGTAAAAATCTGTGGGTTGATATATGCAAATTAGTGCATAGTCTTATGGCAGGTAATGAGTAGTGCTATTAAAAAAGAAATGAAAGGGAATAAGATTGGTTGAGGATATTTTATATCATCTTACGTAAGTTGATAAAGGCACACCTCTCTGAGGAGGTAGCATTGGAGTATTGGAGAGGGAAACAGAAAGTGAGACAGAGAGAGAGAGAGAGAGAGAGAGAGAGAGAGAGAGAGAGAGAGAGACAGACAGACAGACAGACAGAGACAGAGACAGAGACAGAGACAGAGAGATGTGTTAACCATTATAGAAGCATTTCATCCAGTAAAGAGGCTTCTGTGGAACATTGAGTTGGTCTGTAGTTTTGAAAATCAGCAAGCAAACAAACCCAGCTGAAGCAGAGTGCTGTAAGAGTGGAGTAAACTAACATGATAATACGTGCCCATAATCCAGGCACTCTGGGAGGCTAAAGCAGGAGAAACACAAATTTGAGCCCAGCCTGGACAACTAAGTGCCTTAGCAGGACTCTCAAAAGAAAGAAAGAAATCAAGCAAGCAAGCAGGCAAGCAAGCAAGCAAGAAAGACAGAAAAAAGAGAGAGAGAGAGAGAGAGAGAGAGAGAGAGAGAGAGAGAGAGAGAAAGAAAGAAAGAAAGGAAGAGAAAGGAAGGATGGAAGGAAGGAAGGAAGGAAGGGAAGAGGAAGGGAGGGAGGTAGGAAGACGGAGAGAGGAAGGGAGGTGGAGGGAAGGGGCTGGGGATGCAGCTCAGTAGCTCAGGGTGATAGCCTTGAATTCCATCCCCATTACTGAGATATAAAAGAGGACAGAGAATGTGGATTTATAAAAGACCATTACAATAAAGACACAGCAGAGTGTAAGATCCAAGGAAGTCTTAGGGGATAGATAGTGCTATTTCTTCTAAAGTGGGATGGGTACCATCTTGGGCGGGAAAAGTAAAATAAGCAAGACACAGCTTTCTTTAAACATATACATCTGTAAAGGTACAACTCTTCAGTTTGGGAGAAAACTCTTATGTGACCACACAGAGTTCCAGGAAAACTGAAGAAGGAAGAGAATAAAACGGAACTCAGGCTGGACACCTGAAGAGCATGTTCCCCTGGGCTTACTGTTCTCTAGCACTGAAAGGAACTGCTATTTGTACTTCTCTCTTCTTGCATTCTCCTCCTTTTTTCTGTATCTTCTTAGGAAAGGAAGTAGAAATTTTCAGTTGAATTTTGAGTAGAAACTTCACTTTGTGTTCTTCACCACCTTTTATGCTGCTTCTACAAGGATCATCAAACTCCTCTCTAACAATAATGCCTTTTCTTTTTTTTCCAGGCTAGCCCTGAACTCAGTCCCAGTTGGCCTCCCACTCCCAGTGATCCTCCTGCCTCAGCCTCCTGATTGCTGATGTGCATCACCACACTTGGTTTTTCACTTTCTTAAAACAAACGTGCTAACTGGAAAGAATCTCTTTCTATGAAAAACAGGCAAGAAAAGTCAGTAGGAACTACAGTCTTTGCAACTGCAGAGCTTTCTGCTTTCATGCCATGACCACCCCTATTCCTCTTTTCCCCATCTCAGAAGTTTCACCAAGTATGTTTGATTTAACTTTGCTCTTTCAGATACCATAAGCTTTGATTCTTCTGTCTGGTTGTAGCACCCTGTAAATCATCACGTTGTAGTCTAATGTGATCTGTATTTGACTGACATCAGTCATGTGAGAAACTCCTGTGGCTCACCGCACTTGATCTTGAATCTATGAGTTGGGCTTGGTTGACTTATGACTCTTTTTTTTTCTTTCTATTATTAAGTTTATGGGTACAGTTTAGATATATGTAATGATCACATTTGTCCAATGGAAATTGTACTAGGACATGATATACACAGGTTCTATTTTTGTCCCCGTTCCCCTCCTCTCCCTGCTGCCCCTCTTTCCTTTCTTCTTTACAAAAACTTAGTGGTCCTTTTATCTTTTTTTGTCATTCTTTCTTTTCTTTTCCTTCCTTTCTCCCTCTCTACTTCCTTGTTCCCCTTCCCATTTGAATATTTTTTGCCTATTTCAAAATATCTATTATACATTTAGGTCCTAATGTACATTTTCAGTTCTTACACCAGAGAAACAATGTGATACCCACACACACGTGTCTCATTCATTTCACTGAAGAGCACAGCTTCTAGTTACACCCATTTACCTATAAATGTCTTAAATTTACCCTTCTTCACAGGCGAGGTGTACTCTATTACATTTTCTAAAAACCCACCTTTTCTTTATCCATTTGACCTATGACTGTCTCACCTGCATGCTGACAGCACAGTTAAGACATATTCCTGGCCCTATAATGACAGAAATGATACCACTTGTAGAATAAAATCTGTGGAGCTAGAGGGACCCCAAATACACCCTCTTTCTGTGTGCTCAAGCTGCCCTTGCCAACCACTTGTTCTCCTGGAAACTGTTACCAAATGAGGGGCTAGAGACTGAGGGAGCAGACTCAAGGATAGGGACTGGCTTTGGCCCTGGAAAGTGCTAGAATGTTTACAGGGTTTTGGGGATCAGAATCCTAACCTGGAAATAGGCTGCAAACTCAACATAGAGCTCAATCTGGCCAGGAAGCTGAACTGGCCAGATTTCTAAAAAGCCAAACAGCATGCTTGCATAAAGCTCACCTTAGCCAATGGGCACATTGTTAACATTCCTTCTGTTCATCAGTGATGCCACTAGTTTGGTGACTGGGCTTTGAATTCTGTATCATAACTTTTGTTTCTCTTACCATATTCAATTTTAAGGCTCAGGACAACAATCTTATACATAAATCACCAGGAGCTGTTGAGTTTTGCCCTTCTCCTGGCCCTGCAGGGGATCGCTAGATCTGGCTCTCTTATTTCATTCAGAAGCTACTATGATATTTCGAAAAGTTTTGGGTAGTACTGCAGATTTAACCCAGGACCTTTGCACTGAGCTATTTCCCTAACCTTTTATTATTTTACTTTTTAAAATTTTGAGACAGGGTCTTACTTAGTTGCTGTGTTGCCCAGTCTAGACTCAAACTCATAATCCTCTCACCTGTCTCCTTGAATGCTGGTATTACTGTACTTCTGCACCTGGCTTAAGCTGTTTTCAGCACATTCTCACACTGCGAGGAGCAGCTTAGGGTTTACTAGTGATTGTCTTCAATTTGCCAATCTTCTATTTCCTTCATGTCTTGAAATGCACAAAAGCTCCTAAGAGTCATCAATAAAAGCATAAATATGGGCAAAATCTCTTAAAATGAGTGACTTTTTAGTAACAATATTCAACATTTGGTTGTCCTTGCCTCACCAAAAGATTACATTATAAGAACTGCAAGATTATAAAATGGCTAAACCACGACAGGGATGGATTTTGTCTCTTTTCATCTATGTATTAAGCTAAATTTGGATCTTCATTTTCTGAACAACTGAACAATGGCATAACACCAGTGTCCCGGAAAGTCTAGAAGGGTTTTGAGAGGAGTGGGTCTGTTTTGATTTTGAATTACATAATTTTTCTGACACAAATACAGTAATCTCACAGACACAATTTTATAAATCCATTTTCAACTTCAAAAAAGAATACCTAATGTGAACTACCTTTCTGTGGAAAAAATATAATAACCCAAACCAGAAGTACTTATGCCTTTTGTAGAATATTAACTTCTATGTAACAGAAAAACATCAGCCACATTGGTTGAGCGCTTATTTTCCTTGGCTCTGGCTTCAGCTCTCCTTGGCATAGTACTTATTCCTTACAGCCATTCTACCAGATGCTGACAACAGATATCCCCATTTGACAAAGTGACAAGGAAAGAATCGGAGCCGTGAGTTGGCACACCTGGCATTCAAGGCCACGCAGCCATGGTGTAGTGCAGTCACAGGTGGAGCCCACTCCCATCCCAGGACTCATGAGAGTAGATTTCCAAGGAGACAACTGCATGCCTTAGACGAGTCCAGTCAAGAATGTACAAAAGTTCTCCTATTTTTCTTTAAAAATTTTTCAAAGTTTTCCCTCATAAGTTTAGAAGCAGATGACATTCAGAAAAAAAAAAAAAAAAAAGCTTTCTTTCCATTTCTGTGTTTCAGAATATCTAAATTGACTCACTCCTAATCTTTAAAATTTGTACATTTCACACCAGGAAAGACAGTCTAAGAAGGGAACATTTTATTCCCAACTGACATTCTGGGTTTAAATATCCTTTGCAACAGTTTTGTTTTGAAAGATCTCAGTGGTTGCATATGAACCTGCCAGATGTCAACAATGTGTCTGCCATGTACAATATCCCCCAAAGACTAAAAATACTCCTTACTGATACAGTATTTGGAAATAACCAGCAAACACCATTGGAGCTGCTGCATTGCTAAGTGTCTATGTAAATGCCTCGGAAACAACAGATGTTCTGGATTCTTATTGTTCCCTTTGACTAACAAAAGGACTTGGGGGGAGCTGATGCCCCCTCCCCTACTTTTCCACATTTTTCAGGAAAAATCCATGGATTCTCACTTTCAGACCAACTTCAGGACCTGGAGTCTACCTGTGGCTATCGACAGGCTTCTGCAGGTGTTTGCCTGTGGGAAGCTGTCAGAAATTGGTCTAAATCAGGGCAAAGCGATGGACAGAAGGATATTACCTGGCAGGAACTGTTTTAGGTGTCAGAATTTTTTTCTGGGACACAGATATATAGGCAGAATCTGCACTCAAAAATAAATCACTGATGAGGACGGTAGAAAAAGCTGTAACTGAGCTATGCAGAAGAAGAGATACCTGGAAAAAGCATAGTGACTGATGAGAAATGACACAAGACAGGGGCCGAGAGAGAGATGCTCACATTGCAAATGAGTGGCATTTTCAGTTACTCCAAGGAAAGGGGAAATTTCAAGAAATCAGATGCCCAAAGCTGAGAGAAAATGACATCAGATATGAATAAATATAGAACTGTGAATTACAAGCTTAGTCATAATGATGATTATCATCAATACCTTATATTGAAAACATTTTGCAGCTTCTAAGGCCCTTCTTAGGGACACTTAACAGATTAGGAACTCTGGACTCAGAAGTGCAACCATGAATCTAGAAAAAAGAAGGGAAGGACAAAGGAACCGAAAAAGCGATGTTAGGAAAAGGAATATGGCAAACTGACTCAATGTAAAGAGAATCAGAATCACCATGCCTAATGCGAGATGAAGCATGTTAATTTCATGAAGATATATGCAGGCACAAACTCTGTCTATAGCAGAACACTTTGGTTCTGGGAAAAAGGATTTGCTTGCAGTGAGAAGATCCACAATCTAGACTTGGCTCACTAAGTTACCAACTGTATAAGTTTGGCAATGTCATTTAACATATTCAGGCCCGTGATTCCCTATCTGCAAAACAGGAATAATAGGATCTGCCTTCTATATATGTAAACGTATTTATGGTATTATTTGGAACTTAGGAGCCAAGCTTAAAATGATAATCAGATTCCTCTGAATTAGTCACCTACAAATGTCTCTCAGCATTACAAATTCAAGTCCTAGGATCTCCATAAATTGATGTTGTTCCCATTGTATAAGTAAGGAAAATTGAAATTGAGCGGTCACTCTTTAAATCTGTCATTAGGAATTAAGCCTTTGAACTGCTGATCTCTGGATCTTTTCACTAGGGAAAATAAATCATTTAAATATTATATCCGAAGTCACACAGCTAAAAAGAGGGTGAGAGACAGTATTTGACACTAGGACTATCCAATTCTAAAGCCTGTGTTCTTTTCTCTACACCTATGAAAACTAAAAATTTCTGACATTTGCTTTGCTGTCTACCTTCTCTGAATTACAAATGACTACCACTCATTTGCAGATAAATACAAACACATTATCTGCTAATATAGGGAGATAAAGTTTTGAACCAGACATTGTGAAATTGGTAAATGCTTTGCCTTTATGGAAAAGCCAGAAGCTCACCTATATACATGTACTGAAAATTAATTTCACTTTTGGTTCATGTGAATTTGATGAGGTACAGTCCAATATGTCTTTAAAATGGCATATTCAGTTTTGTTACCAGAGTTAAGAGGTGGGTCTGGGAAAAATAGCAGTGTAGTGAGCATTTCTTTCCCTTTCACTGGTGCTAAATTGCTGTACATAATCACATAGCCAGAGGGGATAGCTTAGTGAACTAAGCTTCAGGTTTGCTAGCCTAGGCTGCTTGAAACCTCAAGTTCTAATCCCAGCAGAGTCAGTATGATTCTTCATCTCCTGAGTTTGAGCGATAAAACTTCATAGATATTTATTATGTAAGTAACTCAAATAAGACTTTTTAACCCCCAAGAAAGTCTATCTTATGGAGACTCTAAAGATCTACTTTTTTATTTGAGTATCGAATTTCGGACTTATGTTTCTAATCCATTCACCACAGTTAAGGAAGAAATCATGTGAAAACGCAAGTAAGATGAGAATATTTGGGTAGATTCATGCATTATATCATGTATACATGTGATCTACTAATATTAATGAAGGAATGGGCCCATGAGATAAAGATACCCAACATAATATGACTTTTGTTACCATTTCGTGAATGACAACCATGTGCTTGGCATGCACCATGAATTATCTGTGCAACCCCCTTGTCAGGGAAACATTTTTACATGCAATTTATACAGAATTCTAAATGCCTTGTCCAGAGTTAGAGTTACTTGAACAGAACGGAAGAGCTGAGATTTAAACACAGTGCATCAGAACCTAAGCCCATGATGTTCCATTTATCTATGTGGTCTTGAATCACTGTGTATCTAAATTAGCAAATAAGAATGAAATGTGGGGAGGTCACCCAACAAGGAATTGTAAAGGGAAAGCCCCAGTCAGGAAGGTAGCAGGATGTGGGGACTCAGGGAAGAAATCTGGGTCACATTGTCATATTGTTATATCACAGCTGTCTTTAAAGAGCTGGTGACCAATCTTCCCACTTGTACCATGTCTCAGCCACATGGTGAGTAGGCAGCCTTGCAGGCGTGGTTTGGAGAAGAGTCCAGTGTGGGTGGGTATGAGGGTATAATACCCTTTAAAAATGTCACAGGAAAAGTCTTCCACTCAGTGGAGTCTTTCCTCTATTGAAATGGCATGGTAGGGAAAGCTAGGACTCTGAAGTCATATTCCCATATGGGAGTATGTTTTTTTATATCACATGTTGTTTAATTGTCTTCCCATGTTTCTGTATTTCTTTGCCATTACAAGTCTTCAACCCTCATTTCATATCTTTTCACCCATCACATGTGCATCCCACCATAACATGCCTACAGTGCTTATGGTTGTTAGTGAAATCATAGGCAAAATCCACAATATTCCATGTTTTCTTATAAGGGTAATACCATACACTCAAGAATGAGAAACACACCATAGTGGGAAACAGAACTGAAAAGGATCTTAACAACTTGAGACATGCTGAGTTTACAGTGCTTGAGAAACACCTAGGTAAAGAAGGAGTCTAGGAGTATGCAGGCAGGCATGTATAGTAAACACATGTGAGTTGGAAGGGAAGGGCAGCACTGGGGATCTAGGCTGGGAGTCACTAACAGTGGGAGGTAGTTGAAGTCATAAAACAGAAGGATGAAAGCAAAAGAGAGAGGGGAGAAGTGAGGGGAGAGGGAGAGAGGGAGAGAGGGGAGAGAGAGGGAGGGAAAGGGGAGAGGGAGGGAGAAAGGGAGGAGAAGAGGGAGGGAGAGATGGGGAGGGAGGGAGGGAGGGAGAGATGGGGAGGGAGGGAGAAGGAAGAGAGACAGAGGGAGAGAGGAAGGGAGGGAGGGAGAGAGAGAATATAAAGAAGAGTTAAGGATGAAAGCACATTGCTGAGAAATTAAAAAAGAAAAAGGAGAATTTTAATTTTGATGGTTAGACAGAGATCTAGGAGAGAACAATAGAGACAAGCAAATTCAGTCTGAAGAGCAGTGCTTTTCAAAATGTGGTCTCATTTTTATAATAAATGAGTTTTATAAATTAAAGTAGAACTGGTTTGCTAATTTGTACTGTGAATCTTTAAGGAGGATTATGGAATGCAGAGCTTTCTAAAATTATTTGACCACAGAATTCTCACATTCTTACATAAAGCCTATTCATATTCTTCCAAACCAGTATCTGTTGGAGCATGCTTTGGGAAGTCCTAGGTGGTAAATTTCTCCGAGGAAGAAATTGTCTGTGACATCAATGCAGCAGAGAGATACTGTGTAATGCAGACTCTGTGGGGGAATTTTGGCTGTTACCAAGTCAGTCATATATTAACATTATAAAAGCAGTTTTACTGAAGTAGTGAGGACAAATGAAAGGTGGCAAAACACCAACTACTAGGGATGGTAACTCACAGCATTTAATTGTATGTCTTAGATATAAACAATTTTTATGTATTAATTATATTTCAAAAAAGATTTTAAAGCCAGGGTGCAAAATTAGTAGATGTTGATCTGTCTTTCAAGAAACTCGGGCCTTCTGCCACAGCAACCATTGAAGAATAAGAGCCATGGCCCTTCGGTATCTCATGGCTGTGGGCCTCAACAAGGGCCACAAGGTGACTAAGAATGTGAACAAACTGAAGCACAGCCCCTGTCACAGACACCTCACCAAACGCACCAAGTTCATGTGGAACATAATCTGGGAGGTGTGCGGCTTCTTCCCTTATGCAGCTGCTCAAGGTCTCCAAGGACAAACGTGCCCCCAAGCTCATTGAGGAAAGGGTGGGGACGCACATCTGTGCTAAGAGGAAGCGAGAGGAGCTGAGCAACATGCTAGCCGCCATGAGGAAGGCAGCTGCCAAGAAGGACTGAGCCCCTCTAGAATAAAGCTTTGCAGAAAGTGAAAGAAAGAAAGAAGGAAGGAAGGAAGAAAGGAAAGAAAGAAAGAGAGAAAGAAAGAAAGAAAGAAAGAAAGAAAGAAAGAAAGAAACAAACAAACAAACAAACTTGGGTTTAAAAAACTCACAGGATGCAATGGAGCATGTAGTATTAATAGAATAACTTTTCAGGATGAGACAACTTTGCGAAAGTATATAGCCTGAAAGGGAGAAGAGAAGGGAGAGGGAGAGATAGAAACCTTCAGAATATTTAGGGTGGACGGAGTCAGAAGAGTAAGCTCTCGCCCAAGGTCCTAAAGACAGAGAGGCGCCAGGTATAGGATGAGATATAAGAAGCGCTTGTATAAAAGTAAAGTAGCCATCTCTGAAAATACAGAGTAGCAAAATAATCCTAGTTGGGAGGAATGGGCAAGGCTCCACCCAAGAGGCAGCTCTTGACTTGGATCTCACATGAGCAGAGGAGCAGAGAAGGACAGAGAAAATAGAAGCCATCCCAAAGAACAGGAGCCGGAAGAAGTGGTACAGCAACACTGAGGATCAGAGTGTCCAAGGAAGGACACGTGGAACTGGAGTTCTGGCATGTTTCATTTGCTAGCTAAATATTTCTTTATGGAAAGCCACTGATTCCATATGATACAATGTATAATTGACTACAAGATTCATTGGCTTTTGTTTTTTCTTTGAGTAATTTATAAATTATTTGAGTCTCATTATCTAGTTATACAGAATTTTCAGTTAAAAAGAAAGTGAGTATAAAGAAACACAATTCACTGGCAGTGAATTGAGGGGTGCAAGTCATTTGAGATAAGCCAGGATAGAAATTAAAATCTTGGGAGTAAAATAATTAAATGTTATGTATTTTGCAAATTTGGAATGAAGAACTGTGTCAAGGATTTATGCAAGACCACTTTTAGAAAAGAGAAGTGTATAACAGATCTGAATAAGATTATACCTTCTTCCTTGATAGAATGATATTCTTCTTCAGACAAGAAAATGAGAGATGTTATTGCTGATTATTGTTTATCACTTAAAATACGTAATCATCCGAATGTTGACAATATTTTTAAAACAATTACTTTAAGAGTTTTTCATGACTATTCCATTCAAAACAAGATATCAGTAGCCATTTCTTTCCTACCTTGCTTGCTTGCTTCCTTGCTTGCTTGCTTCTTTCC
>NW_004524709.1:1878449-1909448 GCF_000260255.1 Octodon degus | reverse complement strand
TTCCTCTTTCTTTCCTAAGTGTGAATATTGGGATTTGGATACATTTAGAAGAATTTATGCAAAACATTTTGTTCTAAGTGTATTGCATAGACATAAGCTTCGTAGCTGTTTCCCTTTTGAACATTGTATTTTAGTTCTTTAGTCAGTCATCGGAAGAAACAGCAGAAATGAAGTTTTTCTGCTCTAAAGGTGATGTTTTAATTAGAAGATGCCTTACTGTATGGCTTAATGAAGCAGTATTTTTAGTGTAGTTTAGCAGAATCCTTGTCCCAAACAAGTACTTAAGGAGCAATTGCTAGGTAGTAAGTTGGTAACCTATGACATCACCATCAGCCAGCATCCTACAGATAGAACAGGACCATTTAAATATACACGTCTTTAATTATCATAAACATGGGGATATGCAGTTCCATTTGTGAGGGAAAAGTTTACATGGAAATAGATCTCAAATCACACATTACTTCAAATGTATACTTTTAGGAAGTCTACCTTTATTTGACATGTATTCTGCTGAAAGAAGCAATGGAGAGCAATTTTTCCTTTATGTATTATAAGGGGCCGTGGAGATAGCTCAGTAGAATAAGCGCTTGCCTGGCAAGTGCAAGGACCTGAGTTCAATCCCCGGTTCTGCTTCTGCCAAATTAAAAAAAAAAAAACAAAACCAAAAACCTGAGGATTAATGGAACAGATTAGAAGATGTAGTCACAACTACAAACACATTCAGCCACCTTTATGTATTATAGTGGGTATATAAGAGAGAAAGCATGAGGGGTGTGTGTGTGTATGTGTGTGTGTGTGTGTGTGTGTGTGAGAGAGAGAGAGAGAGAGAGAGACAGACAGACAGACAGACAGAGAGAAAGAGAGACAGAGACAGAGACAGAGACTTACATGACCCTTTATGTAGCAAAATAAAAATGAAAGTCTGAAAGGTCATTTTTCATTAGAATATAAACTGAGGCAATAGACAGTTTGACCCACAGACAATTAGCTGCTCTAGCTAAGGGCTGTTTCCATTTCACACAAAAGACTGTCTCCTCCAAATACTGGAAATCCCTCCTAGCCACAGTTCTTAGACCCCTCACCACTGCTACTTCCCTGTGAGGCTGCCTCTAGCCTGAGACGTCCTGGGACTCACTCCATGCCTGTGGGCCGTGCCCAAGGCCCACCCTTGGAGGTCGCCCCAGATGCCTTGTCAGCATCATCACTGCAATCACAGTCTCGGCTTTTCTTCCTATCAGTAAACTCCACGTGTTTGTTAGGATTCTCACTCTATTATTAGACCTACTTAATATATTTTCATTTTGAACAAGAAAAAAAGACTTTGATTCTTAGAGTCAGTATTTTACTCATTTTAAATTCAGTCTCCTTAACCACGGTGAACAACTTTACCAGTAACTATAACAGTCTGACCTTTAGTCTATGCATTTTTTTTCTCAGGGAAAAAATATTGACCATCAAGCAATAGTCTGTCCTCTGATAACTGAATTTTTTTATTATTCTTAAGTCAAATCCATCAATATTGTCATCTTTGCTAAAGTTCATTTTAAGCAGAGATGAACAAAAAGTAAAGTATGATACAATTGCATTAAAATATGAGGCACATATGCCATCCCAGGGAATTTTGCTTCAGGTGGGGCTTTCAGTTAGGTAAAAGCAGTTTAGCTCTCTGTATGCTTCCACCTCTTACAGACCATGTGAAACAGGCAATACCCACTGGGTTTAGGAAATAAGAGCTCCTCATTCCTCCATTTTGACATCAGAAGAAACAGAGGCAAATTATTTACAGAATTTAAAATACAGCATGATCTATGCATATTTAACTTTGGGAACATCACTAGGTGGCAGCTGGTATTCTAAACATCATTGTGCATTTCACCTGGTGGAATGGAACACAGGTTATTTATATAAAATAGAAAATTAGGTTTTCCAAATTTAAAAACCAAGAAATATTTTTTTTTCTGGGTCAAAAAAATAATGGTTTGGATAATCTTGAAAAGAAAAAGATGCTCATGCAACTCTTGATTATTTAGTAGCAAAGATGAAGATGGGGCAGCCTTCCTCTAACCCTCTGGCTCTCTGTTCTGTGCCATGTGGTTGCCACTTCAATAATCCCCAAGAGGAAAATGAAGCCAAGACAGCTCATTTTGCTCCCTCTCCCTAGTCTTAAAACCAGTCAAGAGGGTCATCTGTGGAAACTAGCAACTTGAAGTACAATTTTCAGTTCATGGTGTACTTTGCTGGATGTTCATTTGGCTCTATAGTTTTTAAGGCATACCAACGATAATGGACAAATTTTTTAAAACAATTGATGATCAATATTTCATCATTGCCAGTGCAAATGACTACTGTTACAATTTGTGTTTATCTTGACACTTTGCTGTTGGTGTGCAAGCAATGCACCTCCCTCACCCACATCCAGCCACAAGTGTGATTGACCCAGGGGTCAGCTGCTGGCTCTGAAATCCCTGAGCACATCTGGTCATGCCAAGCTTCCCCCGGCTACTCCTTACCACTGAATAAGCCCAGCAGGAATCCTTTAGTAGGCTCTTTCTTTGTGAGAGACACAGGTGATTTGTGGTCATGTTGGGCTCAAGGACTGCCCCGTGACCTTGCCCAATGTTCCTGAGAGTACAAGCCATCTAAGATGCTTCCACTTAACTTCTTTCACTCAAGGTCAGGCATGTACGGCAGGCTGACCACCTCCTTGGGATTGTTTTCCCCTTTTTCTCTCACAGGCATTTTCCCTGATACAATTCTTCAATCCTTGTGTGCTCATTTCTTTCTTGGTGCTGATTTCTCCAAGTACTTTGACTGCTATGGTCTACAATTCTATGTGAAAAACAGGTGTAGCAAAACATGAGTTAGTAACTAACAAAATACATTTGGACATTTCTCTCTCTCTCTCTCTCTCTCTCTCTCTCTCTCTCTCTCTCTCTGTACTAAGAAAGTTGCAAGGATTGGAATATAGTGGGAAACCTATAGAAAGGAGGTTTGAAGCAAAGTTATGGGTAATGTGGCTAAAACATGTCAGAGGCCTGGACAATATACACATCCTCAGTTGCACGTGACATGGAGCACCTGCTGAACTCTTTCAGCTAAACAGGGATAGTCTCATTGGCCTAGAAATTGAGGAAAAACACCCTCAGAATCTCTGTCACTGTCTGATTAACAAAAGAATGGCAAAAAGGATCTGTAAGGGTTGGCCAAATAGCTTAGCGGATTACAGCACCTGCAAGCAGGTACAGGGGCTGGGGGTTCGATCCCCCAGGCCTGCCATGCCAGCCCCACCCCAGGGGTGTGCTGAGACAGCAATTGAGACTGGGTGTAGTGGTGCGTGCCTATGATCCCTGATCTTGGGAGGCTGTAAACAGGCAGATTACTATGAGTCTGATCTGGTAGTGAGACCCTGAACACCCTGTAGGCCCTTCCCTAAAATTAAAAAAAAAAAAAAAAGAATCTATGCGTTGATTTCACTGGAGGTGAGGAAGTGTAGGATATCTCTGTAATATGCAGTAGACATCACCTAGATATAAATTTGCAGTCTCCTTCCTCCCTGCTGTGTCCCAGGATATCCTATGTTAGTTGTGGTGATAGCTATAAATATTGAAATTGTCCTCCAAGCAGCACAGCACTATTACAACTAGCATTCAGTGAATTCTGGGTTACAGAGAAGGGTATTGCCATTGCTTATTACAATCTTTCTGTGGCACATACATATCAAGCTCTGAACAAGAGACTCAGAATAAACTGTACAATATGATCCATTCATAAGTTGGGTAATAACTGTGCTAATGAAGTGGGATATAGCCTCATTTAGAAAATTATTATTATTGTCATTAATCAGTTAGAGTTAGTCACTCATAGCCTGATATATTTGGAGCTCAGCTTGATTTCTTTTAGGTCTTTTAACTTGTGGGTTTAGCATTATGTTCTTTGAGTATATTTGTTTCTGTGAATAATGTCTTGTGTTCCTAAATCCCATTTTAAAGTAGATATAGATGTCAAATCTCATGAAAGAAAAGTTGGAGCAGGCTTCAGGTGAGTCTAATGCAGTGACTCTCCAAATATGATCTTAGGACTAGCAGTAGCAATCTTCACTAGAAATGAATTGATTGAAAATACAAATTAGAAATACCACCCATATTTGCTACCTTCAAAATTCTGTTGTTGGGCTCTAGCTTTGTGTTTAAGAAAGCTCTACAGGGGATTATGATCCTTGTTTAAATTTGTGACTATGTGTTTCTACTATCTTTAGGTGGGAATTATAGCAAAAATGAATCAATTAGTTGTTTCAGGTGTCCTATATGTAATACTCCCTGCAGAGAGTACAGCACTAAAATAGCTCCCAGAACCAGTCTTGTCTTTTAAGTTTTCCATCAAGTTGGCAAAACTCACAGAACTGGGATTAATAGAAAACCAATAGGACAATAAATAATTAAATTTGTACAAATCAAACAGTACTGTAGGATATTCAAGCAAGGGGACTAGACTCATTGCAGTATTTCTTTTAGATATGATTCATCGTTTGCCTTACACATACATAATTAATATTGGTGGAAAGACAAGATGTTCTTCTGGTAAACGAAAAGAGGAGAGTGAAACTTTTCTTTTGCACTCCAAGAATTGGGCTGGGGTACATTTAATTGTGTTTCTATGCAGCTTTATCATCAGAGATGATGACTGCATAGATTTTTTTGTGGAGGTTTTCATTGAACCAAGCAGACATTGTCATCATGAGAGTGAAGAGGTTGTTTTTGATTGTTTGTTTTGTTTTGTATTTTAGGGGAGGGTCTACAGGGTATTCAGGATCTCACTACTAGATAGGACTGGTAGTGATCTGCCTGTTCACAGCATCTCAAGAGCTGGGATTACAGGCATGCACCACCACACCCAGTCTCAATTGCTGTCTCAGTGCGCACCCCAGGGCCCACAGCGCACACCCCAGGGCCCACAGCGGGCCCAGGGATCAAACTCGGTTCCTGTGCCTGCTTGCGGGCGCTTTAATCCACTGAGCTATTTGGCTGGCCCCGAGAGTTTTTTTTAATGTTTAGCAGAAATCTCTTCCCACTGACTAGGAAAAACTCTTACAACTAACTCATTACCGACATTGTGAGACATGAAAACGTTTTATAGTTTAAAAGGTTATATGACTTATATTTGCTGCTTTTCAAAGAGTTTCACTGCTTCTGCATGCATTTTACAATTTCACTGACTTAAAAATAGGACTATGAGGAGAGAAGGGTCACATTCACTTTGAAACTTAAAATAAATCTATTTTCTTATTGCTTCTGTAAATATGTCTAAAAAGGATCAAGAGAAAATCAAAAGTCCCAGATGTTCTTGAGTTCTCCATATAATTTTTTAAACTTCTGAGATGATATAAAATCAAATCCTTTTGAAAGGTGAATAGCCTCTCATACAGTTCTATAAACCTGACCCTAAAACTAAAAAGCTGATAATGTGTGCACTTTCAGTGGTCATTAATTCTTTTAAGTTACAAAAGTACCATTTAGTAAATTACCTTTTCCATGGCACTAAATGACATCCTAGAGGCTCAAAGTGTTAAATCGCCTTCAAAAGGTGGTCAGTTTACTCCTTAATCACCGATAACATCAGTCCAAATAGCTTCAATTTCTTTCATGTTAGATTCTTATAAACATAAAACACTTTTATAGACATTATCAAATTCACCTTTAACTGATAGTCAGGATAGGGGAGGGGAGACTGAGTGAAAGATTTAAAAAGTTCTCTTATAAAAGAAAATCATGGTTTCAAAGAACATTTTAATTACAAATTTGCATAATAATTGAAAAATAAAAATTATCCAAATGTCGCTTCCTTTTTTATTATTCATGCTTGATAACGCTAATAAGGATGTCCATTTTCATACTTCTTTAATTCTAAGTTATGCTTTCAGGCTGATATTAGAGTTTAGATTTTGGTCTAGGAAAGAATTTTCCTGAATATTTTTAGATAACCGTGATTATAGCAGAAACTCAATAAACACGTTCATGAGGTATCTCCAGGGAGTAGCTGTGTTTGCTAGAATGAGAAAGGCTGGGATCTCATTGCTGAGCTCAAATTCATATCCATATGGCCAGAATGATGACATGAGGAAGATAAGCCCCCTTTCCACTTACGGTAGGCATCTTTTTTCTATTTGCAACAAGATTAAGTCTAACTTCAGTGTGGTCATCTTACCCAGAAGTCAACATTAAATCCAGTTAATGAGCTACATTATCATTGCTCAGTAATGAACCAAATCTTTCCAAACAAGTAATAATTTATCACAAATACTATAATGGACCTCTAAATACAGGTCCATATACCTAAGAATTATGCAGAGATTTTGTACTGTCAGGCAAAAGCTAGCCAGGGTTTTCTCTCCTCCAGTTTGTTCAGATTTTAGCTCCATGGATTGCTTGTATGCGCATTTCTGACAAATTTCAAGGAAAGACTCTAGCTTTCCATGGTGAGAAGCTAAAAACCCCATTAAAAAGACAAGGTTAGAGATGACAGTCTTAAGTGTGGAATATAAGGAAATTTTTTTTCAGTATTGACTAAAACAGAATTTACTCATAGGGAAGGTTAATCTGTTTGACTTACCAAAATGGTTTTTCACATTCCATTAAAACATGACACTTGAAACGCAGGCAACCCATGGCCATGCAATCAAACAGAATCTACTTCAGCACTCACTAAAGCTTTGGGTGATCTTTGGGGGCCTTGGAAGAGATGTTAAATCATTTTTTTCCTGAAGTTTTCCCTTTTGTTTCCATTCCTCACATTAGTTATTGAAAAGAAGTTTCTTGTTACAGTACGTTTTCTCTCTCTTCTGCCAGAATTACGGTCTTCTAACAAGTCAAGACTCTACGAAGGCTCTAGAAAATGCAGGAAATGCAAGATTGGTGCCCAGCCACCGTTTTTGTTATCATAAGGCAGCATGGGCCATAGAAACATTCGGGAAGGTAAGCCTTTCGAAACTTTAGATAAGTATTTTTGTTTTTCTTCCCTACTTGGGTTAGAAAAGTAAAAGAGATGAGCAGACAAACAGAGAGAGTCAGGATGACAATGAAAGATTAACAAAAGAAGCCGAGATCAAATGATATGGAAAGGATTTGAAACACCTTTAAAAACAAAAACAAAATCAACAACAAAAAAATCTAAGCCTTATTTTACATGTTTCTATCTGATAATCTGAACAACTAATTGGAAGACAATGCTATGCAATATCACAACCGTTGTTGAATTCTGATTATTTTGTTTAATGAAATTCTGTGTCATTTTTAATGTTTTTTTCTCTTACTATTTTTGTTCTCTTAAAAAAAAAAACCCTAAAACTTAAATAAATTAGCCTTGATGGTAATGTCACACACCCTTTTTTCATATGACAACGTTTTACAATATATTTTTAGTTTTCTTTTTGGGAAGTCAATACCACAAACTATAAATACACAGTGTAATCTGCCACTAAATTGAGGTCAGCTTTCCTTTGGGTCTCCTGTAAAATTTGAAATCATTATCTCCCTACACTAAATCCCCTCACCTAGTTAAAGAACTTACCTCTTTTTTAAAAAAAACATGTTTTTAAAGGAAAAGAAGTACGGAAGCCTTTCCATTCTACATTAACTCTTTAGCCTTCATGAAACCTAAAAAAAACCCACATTTCTTATACAAGTATCATATCAGAATGCTAAATATATTCAAAGTGTGAAAAAAGGTAGAGCTATTAAGGCAATGAAAAAATCCTATTCCTATATCCTCTTCAATCTCATTTGCCAAAAAGAATGATATAGTTGGAGAAATTTAAGAGTACCATCTAGGGTCATTACTACTTAAAATATTTCCTCTAAAATATTTCTACCATATCTAAATGTATAAAGATAGTATCAATTACAAAGCAAAATGATGTAGACTTCAACTCATACCTGTTAGTTTTGTGATAAAAAATAAGAATGACCTCACTGCACCAAGAGCAGAGGAACCAGTCAGCTATAACAAGTAGGTTCCGCTCCTCTGCTGTGTTGGGAAATGGAAAGTGGAGTCAAATCAAACACTTAGTTTAATAGAATATTATCAAAAATACTAGGTATGTATTACTAATTTGCTAGGCACAGTGTACAATAAAATACACTTCACACTAAAACAACAGTGAACTTATTCTAATCTTTCTCTGATGACTCAAGATGTTATAGAATTTTTCTTTGACTCCAGGTCACCATTAGGAACCTCAATTTTCACTATGCCCAGTGAAGCATGGTTATATCAATTAATGGAAGTTTCCATTTGACAGAATGTTCTGACAACCAGCTTTAACAATATATTGTTTCTACTGGGTGGGTAGTGGACAAAATGTGAATACCAATCAGCTGGATTTCTTGCATTGGATAACAGTCCTTTTGGTTTGAAGCCTCAAAAAAAAAAAAAAAAAAAAAAAAGTGCTGTTTTAAAATGATCTGAATAGTAAAGAGCACTTTCTGTGCTCCTAAGATAGAGTAGTAGGAATAAAGAGAAGCACAGGTTGCTTCAGTACTTCCACAACTGTTCTTAGAGCAACTTTAACAGGAAGCTTTCCCATTGTGGTCAGCTCTTGTTTGCCAGTTTCCTTGGGAGGTGGAGGATGCCCTGGGTCAAAAGGTCAGGTTAGGAACTCGACTCTTTGGCTATCACATCCTAAATGCAGCTAACTGCCACTCAGAGTGGCTGGAGTTTTGCAACATGCAGCAGGCATTCTGACAGTTTATGCTCATGTTGATGCTGGTCCTTTTTCAGTTCAGATCACACAAGGTGACAGCCACTGGTGTTAATTGAAAAGGAAAAGGATAATTCCGTATTCTAACAGTCTGCAGCTACCTCATGCTCTTTCATCCAGAAGACTGAAAAACATTTTGTCGTAAAGGGAAACAATCTAAGGTACAGTCCCCTGGGGAATGAGGTCATTCTGTTTCTGAAAAGGTCAGGCAACTCGTATGTGATGGCAGTACTTCTGCTGATGGACTACAAAGACCCGAGAACGAAAAATCTGATACTCAGGTTAGGAAGGAAGTAGAACAGCACCTGAAAAACACAAGCTAGAATTTCAAGAGCATTCCATATCCCCAGTTTGGTTCTCCATGTTGGACAAATTATTTATTTGGAGCCTTATCTTTGTCCCTTGTAAAATTCACACAACTTTTTTTTTAAGGAAAATATGTGTTTTCTCCAGAGCAGAACTCAAGGCATTTTCACTGCTGAGCATTTATGGAACATGATCACCATTGCCCATGAAAGGTAAAGTGCCATATAAAGATTGACGAATCATAGAACAACTATACCTACTTTGATCATTGATATGCAAGAATTCATACTGGGAAATGCCATAAAGGTATTAAAATAAACCTGAGACTTCTTGGGTGGGCTCAATGTCCAGCCTAATCTGGTAACATGCCAATGAGAGCATGCCTGTCTGTCTGTCTGTCTGTCTGTCTGTCTGTCTGTCTGTCTCTCTCTCTCTCTCTCTCTCTCTGTTTCTCTCAGTAACATTGAAGTCTTATTACTTTCCTGTTTTCTAATATTTTAGAGGCAGAGCAGGAGATCCTTCAAAAGTAGGACAGTAGGCTTTTGAAGTTGGGGGCCATCTGCTAGTTTCATTAGGATGCTCCGTACCCCATGAGCTGGCTCTGGAGAACCCCAGGCTGGGGCACAAAATCTCCTGGGCAGATGGCTGGATTTCTCACTTCTATCTCTCTGACTCTACATTTTGTTCTGTTTTCCCCTTTTAAAATTTGGTTCATTCCAAAGTCTGCTGAATTGGTACACATAGTACTTTTGAGGATAGATCCCTGAGAATTCAGCTGCAAAGCCCAGGAGAAGCCAGATATCTGGGCAGAAGCCAAGCACAGATTTCTGGGAAACATCTCCCTCATGCTTGAACAACTTTTCCTTTCCTATTGCAACTTGTCAAACTCCCTCTCTATACTCTTCCTTTCAGACAGATGGATGGACAGAGAACCAAAGAGACAGATGCATGTGTATTTTATTGTAAAAATTTCTCTGATGAAGTAAAGCCATCAATTAGGCTTAGTGACTGACTCCTACAGAATCCCGCACATTTAATCTGTCTGCTTCATCCCAGCCTGCTGAACACTTTGTGAACATTCCTTAAATCTCAGCAAACATCTGAAACAGAAAACAAAAGCAGGAATACTAATGAGATCTTAAAAAAATTAAGATTAACTTTAATCTTTGGATTAATCATACCACTGGGTGGCTGGAAGTTGTGGCAGAGAATATGACCTCAGTTAGGAAGACTGTGAAAAGCACAGAAAAACTCAGTTTGTAGTAAAGAGCTTGTGCCTGTTCTGACACCAAGATAAGTTTCTATGTAGCAGGTGCTAATGCCTAGGAAGCCATGGGAAAAACATGAGGCTGGAGGTTAGGCTGATTAAGTATTTTGATGTGAGACTGGGAGAGCAGAAGTCATCACCAAACTATTCTCCAGGTGTGACATCAGTCACTGACTTTGACTTACCCCATTCCCTTTTCTAGGTAGGGGGTTAGGCTAGAGGGAGAAGAAATGGGAAAGAAAGAGGGAGAGAATCCACTGGGCAAATGCTTGATGATTGCATAATCCCAGTAGGGTTTCTTATGAACTTAATGCACAGTAAATCAGTTCATTTTCTTATATTCAAGTAAAAGACATCCAAAAAATCATCTTTCAGAGAGTGAATTAATCCTAGAGGATATATGTGTTCAAAATGATAATTCTATCACAGATTAATGTATCATTACCTATAATATACTTCTTCCAATAAATTAACTGGTACCATAGGTCATATTTAAATACATACACTAGTCTGAGCGAATTAGTGCAAAGACTGATTCAGTGGTAAAGAGACTAACAATGATTATGTATGGGTGGAGCTCTTACACCAGAGCACTATAGTAAAGGAAGTTTGGAGAGGAGGAGGCTGCCTCTGAATACTTTGAGGGCCACCTTGTGGAAGATTTTACACTTAAGGTTAAATGGTTAAATGATGGAGCTGGGCCATTCACTGAGGTTACAGGGAGGTAGAGTTTTACTCATTAAAAGATGTAAGTTTGAAGAAGAACCTACTATGTATGGACAATTATGTGGACACTTGTACATGCGGCAAATCACTATAGCATCTCAAAGTCCCATCTAGTAGATGTTATTTAACCACAATTGTGAAGGGAATGGTAAGTTTCAGAGAGATTAAGAAATGTGCTTCAGGAACACTACTTCTGGGCAGCAGAACTAGGCTTACTGTATACACGCCTGAACTGCTTCCAACATTGTACCCATTTGATAGTTCCCATCATTGGCAAGATAATTATCAACAAGGGAGAGAGGCCTACAAGTCAGTATAGCACCTAGAACATGTTCCACTTGTGAAAGGAAAATATTTTCTCTGAAAAGAATTTTGATTATGGGGTTCCATTGAAGAAACAGAGCAGTAAGACCAAAAGCTTGCGTTTTTCTCCCTTTCAGTTATTATTAATGGCAGTTTGTGGCAGTAATAAAGGAAAATAACTCACTATTGATGTTTGGTAAGCTTTCCCATCAAGTATAGAGAAAAAGAGAAAGAAGGATGTTGCTATAAAAACATCTGTAAACTGATCCATCTACAGAAGATAACTTTAAAGCCAGGGCAAATGGATTCTCAGTTGCCCTTTCTTTCCTATTTCTTTCTAACAAGTGTAATCTTTCCTTACTCAGGTCCAAACAATTCCAAATGATGACTTGATTTGCAGTGATCGACCTAGAAAGACACAGGGGAGTTCAGCAAAGCCTTTAAACTCTCATGAAGTTGCATGGGACAGAAGTGGGTCCCTTTGCCACTCTGAGCATTAGTGTCCTTGTGAACAAAATGAAGAGATCCCAGTAGCCCCTTTGATGTCACCCTACATGAACACAAAATGTCCCTACCACAAATCCCAGTGTCTGTTCTATCTTTTTGAAGTTATTCTACAAGAGCACAGCACATGGCTAAAAGCTGCAGAGCCAGGTACCTGGTGACTATAACCTCATCCTTTGCTCCCCTGACTAGCAGTGTGATCTGGGAAAAGTATTTAACCTGTCTCTGGAAGCCTACACTTCAGCATCTGTAAAATGGGGGCACCAGCAGCACCAGCCCCCCTCCCCCAACTGGTCTGATTACTAAATGAGTTACTCTATCACTAGCCTGTGCATTATTACTATCACTGTGTGGCAGTGCTTTTGAACTTCTGTGTATCTGGTACATGAAACGAGCTGGAAAACCCATGAGCAAAAGCCCTGCTTCAGAGAGTCGGGTTCAGTAGATCTGAGCTAGGGCCTAGGAAGCTGCAAAAGCTGTGAGTCAGATGTACAGCTAGAGGTGAAAACCCCATCTGTGTGTCCCCGTGAGGCCGGAGAGGCAGGGAAGGTTACTCACCCAACAAGGCTGAGTGGGAAGCACACTGCTTGAGATTGAGACAGTCTTGGGCTCCAAGACTTGCTCTGCAATGTCTCAGCCACATGGCCTTGAGCAAGCTACTTGCCACCTCTGAATCTTAGTTTTCTCATTTGTAAAATGGAAAGAATATTATCTTTCTGGCGGTGTTGTTGTGAGGGTTTAAGGAGAGATTGGCAATGACAAATTTAAGGCCCTGGCAGACAATCAATAAGTGATACTTTAAAAACTGTATACTTACCATCATGCAGATTGCTTAAACCAGAAGGAGAGTGCATGCGAAGAGGACAAGTGCTGAGCTATTTGGAGCCTTTCAAACAGGCAGCTGATCTTTTTAAGAACAGTGAGTTATGATTTATCTTTTTAAAATGACAAATTCCTGTGTATTTTTTTCCTCCTTTTCAAACAAAAGGCAGAATACATTTATATACTTTTTGTTACATATTGCTCTTATTTTTACTTAACAGCATATCTGGGAGATTTTTCCAGATTGACATGCGATGAATATGTTCATTTCTGATTCATAGACTCATGGTACTCCGCTGAACTGGTATTGTGTAATTCAACCAGTCCCTGATAGAAGGGTATTTAGGCTGATTTCTAACATTTACTTTTACAAACAAAGCAGGGATGAACAAGGTTTAAATAATTCTTTGCATATAAATGTATTTGTAGGGTAAATTTGTAGAAGTAGAATTGTTCAGAAGGATTGTACATTTTTATTTTGTTAGAGATTGCTCAATTGCCCTCTTGATTTTGCACCAGTTTATACTTCAGTCAGCAGTGAGAGCCTATTTCTCACACCATCATCAGCACAACCTGCTTTCAAATTTTCTGACCTTTACCAATCAATCTGATAATCAAAAGGCAGTATCTCAATACAGCATAATTTGCAGTCTCCTTATTATGAGTGAGGTCTGCACGTTCTCATGCTTTAGAAAAAAAAAACTAACATCCTTTTCCAGAAAAAATGATTACTCATATCTTTCGTTTATCTCTCTACTTTTGGAGGGAACTTTGCCATTTTGACATATAGCAACTCTTTATGTATTTGAGATGTGAATTCTTGGTCTATAATAAGAGTTACAAAAGTTTTTTTTCTTTTATCATTAATGCTTCAATTTTATTTATGGCAACCTTGTTCTGTATAACTCAGTCTCCCGTGTGTAATTTTTTTTACATTATTGAATTTATTTACTTTTTTCTTGTGTGGCTCTTGAGTTTAGGATGATTTGTACATGGCTTACATACTCTGATATTTCTTTTTAAAACTCTCTAATGGATTTCTTGATATGTTTATTTTATATTTTGCATTTAAATATTTGATCTATTTAAAATATATCCTAGTTTGAAATAAAGTTCTATATTTTCTAATTGGACAAATCCTATACTCTATATTTGGAGGACAATATCTAAGAATGTGATATAGGATAAAAAATAACTTTGATTTTAAGCAAAGAGAAAATGAACCATAATTCCTGCTAGATCAATTCAACAGCTGAATTTCTTTCTGTTTTCGTAGTGTGAAAGTACACTCAATATTCTTTTTCTCTTCAACAGTTGTCACTCACTTACTAAAAATATTAATCTTAACAGTGAATTGAATTAAAATTACAGATGGTAACAGAATGACGATTTTTGAGGATGACACGGCTGCTGGCCTTGTCTCCCTCCATTGCACGTGGCTCTTTGCGCATATCCTTGCTCCTTGATTTCCGATGCTCTAAAAGCCTCCATGCAATAACAATATAATCATAAAAGCTAATTAGTAAAGATTTTGTGTCTTGTTAATGATGTACAATTGATTGTGGCTCGAGGACAGAGCGAGACTAACCATTCATCCGTGATGAGCATTGCATTTTATCTTACACTGTGAAGGTGATGGCATTTTTATTACTGTGCTGCTATTATGTAGACATCTGAACCAACTCACCAATCTGTTTTTATCCAGCATTATCTTTTACTGCTACCAAACCTGAGTCGTCTAAAAGTGTAGAGATAATTCTAAATGCCTGATTACCAGAAGGAGGAAAATTAATTACATATAGACCAAATGAAGAACAACCATCAGTGCATTATTTATCTACTTTATCTTTGCTTAATTTTTCAACTCTACTTTTCCCCTCATAGGCTGTAATTACATTATTCAAATGCCTGATTAAAAAAAAATAACTTTAAAGTAGTCACTTAAGTATAATCCCCAGCCTCTTTTATTTTCCTGAGCTATCTCCCACTCCTTAATTCTTTATGAATAAACAATTGTAGATAGGGATAGCCGTGGGTGCAGATAGATGTCAAAACCCTCATTTTCACAGAGCAGGGAGCACTATGCGATGACTAGGTCTCCTCAGGAGTTTATCTCCCAAGTCCACAATGTGGAGGCCTTCATGGTTACCCTGCTTTATTTGCTCTAGGCCTTCATGGTTACCCTTCTTTATTTGCTCTCTGTGTTCTGTTTTCATGATCTCCCTCTCCACTGCAAGAGGCTCTCACAATGAAGCCTCATGCAGGATAGCTCCTGTGTCTGGAGTTCAGTCCAATACTTAATTTTTCGAAGGGATGGGAGTTTGGCTCTTTTCAGAGTTGGTCTACGTCACACAGCTATGATGAGAAAAGTACACAATAGGTGCAAGACTCCAGAGGGGAAGGATTAAGAGTTTGTTATGACATGGTTCTTTATTCAGAGCATACCATTGAGACAGTAATCTGGCCTAGTAATTCCCTGTTGCTACTTTCCAACATTTGAAAATTTCCAAAGATTTGGCCCTTGGATGCCTGCAGACAAGCTCTATGGCCCTGTAGTAGCCATGCACCCTTGCTAAGCCCAGAACCTGGAGTTAGTGCACAGTGCCAGAGGACCCTGTTTGTCTCCTACTCTTTCACCATTCTCTGACTCTGGTGCCCTGCGGCCTGTCAACCAATCCCTAAGGCTCAGTGTGGAGAGATTGAGGGGTGTCTGTTAACTTAAGAAGTGCATGGCATTTTGGGGATTGGATATGGGTATTTTCCCCTCACAGCTTTTCCTCAATGGTGCTGGTCATCTGGCTTGGCAATGGCCTCCTGTGTCTGGGCCGCTGGACAAAGCAAGGCGGGAGATGGGTGAAGGATGGGACAGAAGCCATCCCTTAGATCTGCTGCATAGCGGTCATTGAATATTGTAGAGGAGCTTTGTCCTTGCTCTGTAGGCCACTAGAGTTTCTTTTAAATGGAAAAGCATAAGCTGTTTCTTTCCTTTTAAAAATATTTTTATTTATCGCTATTTTTTAAAGACAATAAGAAAGTTAAAAAAAAAATCAGAAAAGACCCAGAACTTCATGAAACACAACGATGGGAATTCAACAGTGGTTGTTATATTGCATATTGTTGTCTTCAAATTAGTGGTTCAGATTACTAGATATAAGCATGCAAAATTGGTCAAAAAATAAAATTAAAAAGAAGAGAGAAAGAATTTAAGCATTAACTGCTCCTTTCAACAGACCACTGGAAATCAACAATATAATTATCCAAGCCATCCTGTGTGTGTGTGTGTGTGTGTGTGTGTGTGTATTTATATATCTTTTCCTTTCCTGTTTTCTTTGTTTTCTCCATTCCCTCATCCTAGTTGCTCCTTCCCTTTGAACAGTTTCTTTCCCTCTCATAGAATGTATTGTGTCTTTCAGATTTTGTTTATTCTTTCAGGTTCTTACACTAGGGATACAATATGATGTTTCTACATGCAAGTTTGGTTCCAGTATGTTCTTTCCTTCTTGCCTATAGGCTGGCTAGAATTGGGGGGACACATTTGCTAAATGGGGAAGACTGAGCAAACGGCATTGCAAAAAAGTATGATTTTCAACTTTCAAAGTTAGTGCCTTTGGAGGAGTAAACTTGCAGCCACCTCAGCCACCCTCAGCCTCCCAACTGCCCTTCTCTTTTGCCATTCACTAGCACTAAGGACTTGAATATTTGATACTATTAAAATGTGAGATGCTGTTCAAAGTGAGTTCCCAATAGGCTTGAAGAATTTGTTCTGATGGCTTTGGTTACTGGCTTTTATTGATAGCCAATACCTAGCTAAATAATAGACTGTGAAGTAGGATGGGTCCTAAATGACACTTGAGCTATTTTTACAAGTGACTACAGTGCTGTGGCATTAGAACTGTTGCACATACCTAGATGATAACTGTTCAATCTGCTTGCTCTCAGTTTGGTCCCACCAGATGCTTTCCACGGAAATTTTGCTTTGTGTTCAGTGCAGTCCTAGATTTCAGCATGCATACATGACATACTTTTCTAAAAGGCATTTAGCAGCAGATATTTTAATATGTGATGATAGCTGCTGCTGTTCTGTCTTACATACTTTAACTACACTTTCATATTTTGTACTTGTGCCCTGAGGCAATTTAATCACAAAAGTTGCAATCGGATGTGCTGAAATGATAAATAAATAAGTGGTAGCCCGTTTCCAAAAGAGGTTAGCAGCAATGGAGAATTGTGGAAATAGTCCCTCTTTGTATTGCCCTCATGAAATTCTCAATTCAGCTATGCTTTTATCCTGCCTGAGTGGGGCAGGCCCTGGGTAGCATGCTAGTCAGAAAGTAAGTGCCCTCTCCACACACACAGAATACAATGGGCAGAATATTAAGAAGTGAGCCATCAGGTCCCGCATTGCTTCTATTTACAAGATCATTGCATACTTCTTTTGTCCCTGCCCAGGTCTTCACCTGACAACCTGATTGGTTTAAGCTTCTTGCTGCCCAGTGTTTTCTGGTACCACTGACAGAAACAGACGCTCTAAGGGGCTGCAGTCCCTATTGGCACATACTGATAGTTCTGTCACGGCATCTGTACACACACACACACACACACACACACACACACACACGTATTATCTTTGTCCTAGTCAAGTCATATGGGATTCCAACAATCCGAAGATACAGGACACACCCAGAATTACTATTCAAACCATGGGCCTTCTCAACTCAAGCTTTCTTCCTCTGTTCAAGCACACAAGATGAATATAGAGACACACAGAAACCCACAATCTCATGCCAGCCCTCCTGTGCCTCCCCGCCTGCTGCTGGAAACAAGCTCAGGCACGAGGAGCAGGAAGCAAGATGACATATGGTCCCCTGTATGGCCAAGGTAATCAGAGAAGACTGTCAAGAAACCCAGGGTTAGAAAAGGGACAAACTGTCCTTTAGCATCAAAGGGGGAGACAAAGTTCTATCAACCTAGAGAATGTGAAATTCTTTGGTAGATAAGATAAAAGTTTTCAGGGAGAAACAGATCTTATTAGTGTGAAGTGACTGGATTTCAGGAAGGATTTTGAAAAGATCAAATGAAACTGACTGCAAACCAGCCTGAGAAGCCCCTTTGTCCTCCTCCACCTTGTGCTGTCTTCCATGGGGGCACTCAGTAGCCATTCCTGCTTGTCCACAGCTGGGATTCCAGATTTGGGGGAGATCACTCAGAGGCACAGCCCACTGGGAAGCTGCCAGTGATGTGACACAAGTTAGAAATGATGTGTTGTTCCAGAAGACGCAGGGCATGAGAATGTGGCAACAGAGATGACAGGAGAAAGGAAGAACATAGGACAGGGATAGCTTGGAGAAAACTTTAGAGGAGAGAGCACACATACAGAGTCCCTGACCACTCTGGGAGGTATGATGCTAACATCATGCTCCACCTGGAGTAGTGTCAGAGCTGATTTACCTCCCAAAAGCCTTTTATAGCACATGCGTGCACACACACACACATACACACACACACGTATACGCACACATATGTCTGCTGAGAAATTGGATGTAGTTCAGTGTCAGGAGGACCATGGAAAAAGAAATGTATTGCAGTGGCTAAAGACTGAGCGTCAACTCTGATGCCTTACTTGTCTTAACCGCATTTCTCCTGGAGCTGCATGAGGATTATACATTTGGAGACCTATTCAATACTGGATTGATAATAAGTCCCTTAACTACACATTCAGAGGGTTCTTTGGATTTAGGGTTATGATCTTCACCCACAAACTGAAGAACCTGGGAAGATTCCTACCCATGTACCCTTCACCCATGGGGATGAGGGTGGAGGGAACTTCAGTGACATGAGACAAAGCTGGCAATGTGACTGATGAAAAGTCACTGGTTTCTTGAGGTTCTGGCACTGAGAGAGAGAATTACTAGTTGATGGAAAGTATACCCAGGAGTTAGTGTCCTGCCTCAGAGCAGACCAGTTTCTCTCAATTTCTAAGTTCCATCTTTCTTAAAGTCAAGGTAAAAGAAACCGGATACAAACATAAGAAGAGAAGAGAAAAAAACAGCCACAATATATTTGTTTATACAGCAAATAATTATTGACCATCTACTTAGCCTCCAATTCTAAGACCTGAGGATACAGTAGTGAGTGAAAGTAATGAAAATCCCTGCTTTAGTGAGGCTAAATTTCTAATGGAAAGAGATCCACTCACAAGTAAAATAGTAAATACTATGTTCAGTGATGGCAAATGCTGTGGGATAGTAATTGCTAGCTCTTATAGAAGGTAGTATTCTAAGTACTCTACCTATATTAACCTAATCTACAATCACTGTAACTTTATTACTGTTTCCTGATTGGATTAGTGAGGGAAGCAAGGCCTCAGAGAAGTTGAAGTAGACAATGCAAGGACACATCCCTGGAAATAGAGCGCCAAGACTTGCCCCAGGGATTATGATCCCAGAATCACAGGCACTTTTATACTGTAGGGAACTTGAGAAGGAGTGCTGGGACAGAGGTCAAGTGGAAGTGGGATTTTAACATGGATGTTATTGAAAGACGCATTGCAAATGTAACATCTGAGCAAAAGCCAGCCAAGACTTGAGCATGGAGACAGAAGTTCAAGTGGAGGAGACTCATTCAATTGTGAAAGATCCCAAGGCAGGAGGGAGAGAGAGAGTTAAAGAAGGCAGAAAAGCTGGTGTAGAGAAGCAGAGGGAGCTTGGGACCAGCAGACAAGTAGGGCACAGAGCATTCTGGGAAGACTACAGAGGAGGGCTTTAGTTGTGCTTATGAGAGCTGTGAGTTGTGCCTGGATGAGTCTGAAGTAAGGACTGGCACAGTCTGCTTTTTATATTAAAAACATTATTCTTGTTGCTTGTTCTGGGAATAGACTAAGTACTTAAAGGGTAGAAGCAGGGAAATTCCAACAATCCAACAATTGCTACTACTCTCACTGAGCTGTGGGGCCAGACAGGGGTCATCCTGAATGAAGTCTGTGTTGAGGTGCCCGAGGATTTGAACATGTACAGTTGTATGCCCTGTGGACTTGCTAGAGATGCTGGGGGTAGATGTTGGTCATGAAGGGAAAAATGTGAGCTTCTGTTCTTGGAAATCTCATGATCACAAAAAGTTAATGTTAACTATTTTTCTTGATTTGTTCTCAAATACCTCACTTCACTTATTTTTCCTGGGGGTATGATTCATTTTCATTTCTTTAATTGTTACTTCCATGGAGATAACTCTGAACTCTAACTCCAGCCCAGAGAGGGAAATTTCTAATTCTTTATTTCCTGTCCCACCCAAACCAATCCCAGGGCTTCCTTCCCACATCTCTTTTTCCTGATACCCCCCTCCCATTTCTCAACCACAAATTACTTTCAGTCAAATATGAAGTTGTAACTGAATCATTCTTCGATTTTGCTGTCATCTAAAAATTCTGATTCCTATAAATTATGCCTCTGAGACAACTTCTCTTTTGAGTCCTATTTCCACCATCTTTCTTTAAATTTGTGCCCTCCTTCTAAACCCACTGGCCTCTTAACTGATTGCCCTGAGCCCTGATCCACCCCTCACTATTAAAAACTTGACCTTGCCAAAGGTGAGTTGTGATCTTCCTTTCAAAATCTTTAATTGCTCATTTGTTTGCTGAACTATGAATGAAAGATCCAGCCAGGCACTCAGCACTCTCTGCATGGTGTTCAAATCTGCATCCAGCTCTCCTCTTTTCTGATATGACCTGTGCATATTAACACTCCCAGGGCAACTGTGATCTTTCTAGTGTATTCTGTGCATTTCTGCCTCTAGCTCTGGCAAAGCCCCACCTATCTGCTACCAGTTTTCTCCAACACAACATTCATGAAAGCTTTCTTGTTCCCTAAGACTAGACACACCTTCCCTCTTCCAAGAGGCCATGCTCCCTTGCCTACATGTGGCATCTATTTGGGTACTTGTCATTATACATCATATTGTTTTTAAGCCTAAAGGTTGAAAACAGTTATGTTTCATGGGGAGTGAATAGCAGGTGTTCATTTATGTATTACTTTCTTTAGTCAATAAGCATTGAAATCTAAGCATTGTTATAGGCACCAAGAATTCAAAGATAATTAGATGTTGTCCTCTTCTTCAACACACGTATTAGAGATTGAACACAACATGAGATAATTCACTAGTTACAGGAGTGGTAATCTGGCCATTTTAGGTTGAAAGTTATGTTTTCTGCTACCTCCTACTCCTGCCCTCATAAATCAAGGTAATTACTTGGCAATATGGCTATGCCTTCTGAAGGCAGAAGAGCTGTTCATGTCTCCTGTCAAATGAAGAACAGAGAGGGGGAGGGAGAGGGTAAATTACCCTGCCTCCCATCTGTGCCCAATCAGCTGTAAATCTCTGGGAAAAAAGATATTTAGAATTTCCAGAGAAATATCCCTCCAGCCATGCTTCTCAAGGTAAGACTGTGTGCAGTTGCTGAGGGACGGGCTGGAGGAAGTGCCTACGCATACTTGGAATTTTGTGTTGATCTTTCATGTTTGAGAGCAAATGTGTGAACTTCTGAGGGATTTAAAATGTTACCCTGCCCTGTCTGCCTGTATGCACAGGAAGTAGGGTAGGCTCTCGAGGCTTGGCTATGAGGAGGGCTGTGTGTTTTAAAGACACTGTCTGAGGGGCTGGGGAGATGGCTCAGTGGAATAAGCACTTCCCTGGCAAGCGCAAGGGCCTGAGTTCAATCCCTGGTTCCGCAAAAAGAAAAAAAAGACACTGTCTGACATGGAAAATACCATCATGGGCTCCAGTCCAAATGGGATTGTCCCATCTTATCAACCTTTAGTGCAACAACTTCTTACACAGGTGAGATTTTAAAATGTGTTCTCACCAGAACACAGACTTAAAGATAAGGCAAATGAGTAATTTATACACCCCTTAAAAATCGAAGTAGACACGGTGTGCATAGTGTAGCCAGAGAACTGTAGAAGTTAGGCGCATAGTTTCTGGAGACTAAGTGCTTGAGTAGGAACCCAGATACACAATAGTTTACCTGTATGACTCTGGAAAACTGTGGTGGTTAAGGAACTTTCCTGTACCTCACCTTGAAATAAATATAATTGATGAATTTACCTTAGAAGTGTTGTTATAAGTCTTGAGCTTGCAGTCAAAGATACCTGGAATACTACCAGGTGATAGCACCATTAAATTACTGAATTAATTTCTTAAAACTTCATCTCTTCAAGAAAAGAAAAATAGGACACACAGACTCGCTGTTAACCTCGCACGGCAGGGAGACCCCTCTGACCGCCTCACTATTTATGCTCACCTTTTGGTTTCAACCATCAACTAAGCAGCCAACACCATTTGTTTGGGGAAAAAGCAGTAAATCTTTATATTTACCACTCCCTTAAACTAAAAGAAAGCATGCAAAGAGGAAAAAAAAAATTTCCCAAAGATACTTGAATAAACCTGTGTAAATGAAAGTGCTGTAGGTAATTTAACCCTCTGGATATAGTGACACAAATTCTACATCATTAATGAGTATCACATGCAGTCCTGTGGGAAGAAAATTCCCCAAATTAGCCCTCTTTATGCCTTGTTTCCACCTTTATGTGCAGTTTCATCTTCTGGGCCCATATAAATCTCTCTCAGCCCGTATTATCTTCCCATTATGAGTGAACAGCCATAATGACAGCCACCTGTTTTAATGATGGAGCCAGGATGTCCTCATTTTCTGCAGAGTGTTGTTAATCTGTGTAACCTTTCCCTTCAGGAATGCCATCCCCACCCTTTTGCAGTTATGTGCCAGTTTCAGAGCACCTGTTCCCCTCTAGTTTTCAAAGGTAAATTCCTCCCCAAGGGGGCTCCCCTGCCTATGCCCCCAGCCCCTGGTCTACTATCTGTATAAATCTTGCACTTCAGGTCGCTATGGTTTGCTCAGTCAAACCAGCAGGGGGAAAAAGTGGAAGATGGAAACATATTGTTTGAGAACGCACATTAACACACTGTAATAGCCCCGTCAGAAATTTGTCAACATCGTTAACTGCCACCTTCCCTCGGCTTGCATCCGGGAACAGCTGCTGACAGGCCCTGGCTGTTGCCTCCTTTAGGACATTTGTGAGCGCAATCAACAGCACCATGGTGTGTAATACTAGTGACTGCTACAAACACTACTTGCTGCTTGGATACACACAGAGTTCAGCTTCTAGAGTTCTCTGGTCATCCTCCAATTATCCACAGTGACATTTTCACGCCTCTGACACTGTCTAGTCAATTGAGTGTGGATTCTGCCAATGTCAAAGCTGTTCTGGCAAAGCCACCTAAGTCCTAACTCAAGCCCAGGTAGTTTCTGGCTTGCTGGTGTCCCAGAGACACAGCATGGCACATCCTGGAAACCACACAGCCACAGCACAGATTTTGACTTTTCCTCTTGCCAGCAGAAAGACCACTGGCAAGGCTTGTCATTTCTCTTGCACAGAGCTGTGGGGTAGACAGGTGACATGCGCAGGGTCCAGCAGAGAGCAGGTTGTCAGTGCACATCACCTGCTTTCTTTCCTCCCCTTATTTCTTAAGTTCTGACCGTCGCACCCGGCCATGGCTTCTGCCTGAGGTTTTCTCCAGCTGGTCAGCTCTCACTTCCTGTCCACACTACACAACCCTTCCTCTCCCTCTTCTTGGATCTGTGCTGCTGCTGCACAGAACTCCTCATCCCATCACTCAAGGGCAAGTAGCAAAGCAGGCAGAGGGGAAAGGCTGCTGGTACTCCCGTCAGCCATCTTCCAGTCTGGCTCTCCCTGCCCATGTGAAGTGAATTAGCAGCACCTCTTATTCCTGGAGTATCTCCTATTGCTCCAGCCCACTGAGCCCCCCCCAGGCCCACCAGCTGACGTGAGTAAGCATGCACGTTTTCTCCTTCCTTCCTGCATGGATGAAATTTGGCTTAGTTCTCAGGCCTATCCCAACATTGTTCTTGATCACATGCTCTCTTGCCTTCTCAGGGTATTTACCTACAATCTCCTTCCTGCTTGAATTCTGCCATACATTTAATCATGACCAAGTCTCTCCTAGCTTTAAGAAGCATCCTATCTCTTTGTCCATTGTTTCCCCTTAGCTAGCACTATCACGTCTCTCCTCTGCCCCTTTTGAAGAAGATGTTCTTCAATGAATTTCCTACACTTTCCCATTATCGCCTCACCTCTAACCCTGCTTAATTCTGGTTTCCTTTTTAACCTCTCAGGCCAAGACTGCATTTGGGGAGACCTTCATATCCTGCTCCTTGCTGGATGTGATCGCTGTGGAGCTGCTCCTGGTCCTCTGCTCTTCTCATGCAGAATTCCTCCCCTAGGCCAAATCTAGTTGTTAAGGACTCCAAATTATAAGTATAGCCAAAGGAAGACTTTCTAAGAAGGAACAAGGAAGTGGTCCAATCAGTTTCAACTATTGCCAAGAGTCTATACCATGCACATATTAAAGTGTCTGCTAGGGCTGGGGAAATGGCTCAGTGAAATAAGCACTTCCCTGCAGGCTCAAGGGCCTGAGTTCAGTCCCTGGTTCCGCCAAAAATAAATAAAAATAAATAAATAAAGTGTCTGCTGGATTTAGCTCTATACATGTAGGTGTAAACATTTACAAGGTTTGTTGGTAAGGAAAGACAGAATCTCCTATTTTGCAAATCTCTTACCTAAACCCAAAGGCCACACATCAAGGCCCAGCAGTAGAACAGGGATGCTTGGCTTCCACTAGTGTTTTCCTCTCTAGCTTGGCAGTTTAGAAGGTGATATATACCTTAGAGAATAGCAGGTATGTTATAAGGAGACTCTAATCTCACAGGGATTGTAGAACACTGATCTCTTCCTCTTTTCATACTCCAGAAATGAAGTGAATGGCTTCACTACATATTCCTACCATGATATCCTGCCTTACCAAAGCCCAGAAGCAAAGCAGCCAATCAATCATGGACTGAAAGCTCTCAGATATATTTTTATAGTAACTGAAAGTGGACTAATAGAACTTTCTATCTGCTAAGTGTCCAGAATATGCTGACTCTTGTTTCTTAGTAAGGATGGACTGAGTTTGCCTTCTATTATGAGAGTAGAGGACTTTGCTTTAAGGTATGAGTAGCCCACCTTGAAATGGGCAAGTTACTGAGTCAACCCTTTAAGGCACAATCTTGGGTAGGTGACATAACAAGACTTTTTCAGTTTTCTCTAGGATCTAGAGTCTTTCTAGAGCATCTTCATCTTCCCAATCTACTCTTTTCTCTCAATTTTGCAAGTACTGTGTATGTGCTCCTAGCTCCCAGCTTCATATGGTCTTTTCCTTCCATAGTCTAAATAACCCTTCTTTCAGCCCATGTGGGGATTCTGTTCTTCCTGAGGAGTTGTTTGATAGTGGTATATGTGAGGGCTGCCCTGAGGGTAGCACCTGGCTAGCCTAGCCTGGTTCCTTCCTTGCTGCAATGGGACAATTTCCACATATCAAAGAGATTCTTAATCTACTTATGTTTTCTTATTCTTGTAATTTCTTCTTTACCCTCAGTGTATTAATCCACATCCTCACAAATAACAGAATTTGTTCTAGAACATAGCATCTATTACAATAAAAATGTCTTTATTGTATTTCACTTTGGCATCATATTAGTATAAGTAGCACCTTAAATCATTATCATTTAATGATCTGTACCTTCTGGTATTCGTTTCCTTGTATAATCCCTCCTTGTAGTATGGACTCAATCTGGTGAGATGTTTTCTGAAGTAGAGTGACGGGAGGTCATGAGACTAAGATATCACATGCTTATGTCTTCTCTCTTGCTGGTCCTATCTTGGTCTCTCTTTTTTGCTACAATGGAAGGCAGCTTTCTACAGAAAGGCTCCCACCAGTGCAGTGAGGGCGGCACTAGCCAGGATGCCTTCATTCTGATATCTCACAAGGAATTTAATCCTTCCAACAATCACGAGCGAGCTTGAGAGTGCATCCCTTCCACTGTCACGTTTTCACAGGAGTCTGTAGTCCAGCCAAAACCTTGATTGCGATTTTTATGGGAAGCCTTGGAGTACAAGTCCCCAGGTAAGCCACGCTGTATCTTAATTCTGAGTCACTGAGGTAACAAATGTTTGTTGCTCCAAGCAGCTAAATTTTGAGATAATTTGCTTCACAGAAACAGATAACCAACATAACAGTAAGCCAGTATTGCATGATTCAATAAAAGAAAAGAATATATCTATGGTGGTTTCTTCCCTTGAGGCCTAAACAAAGATACTTAACAAAAAACACATTGCCAAAAATTTGAGCATGACAAGAAACACAGTGTTAGTGGAAGTCATCAGCTTTTGCCTTCTTAGGTTAACAATTAAGAGGCAAATAAACTCATGTCTGCTATCCCCAATATCCCAGCTAAGCAAATGGAGGGACAAGCCATTGTTGTTTGCTTGTTGTAACAGATTTGGGCAGATGGAAGTAGTGGATCTAGGATCCAAGTGCAATGTGTTAGCATTAATGAATTCCCAAAATATCCTGTTTTCCTGGGGTAAATTTACTTCACAACTACTACCACTGCCAACAAAAAATTAAATCAATAAATCAGTATGAGGAAATTGTTGAGAAGAGCTGAGAGTTCTGCTAAAAGATTGCCAGTGTTTATGGGTTGAATTCCCATACCCCTATTTAGCTGGCCTGCCACCTAGGGCCGGGGTAGTGGGAAGCCCAGGAGGGAGGCAGCATCAGGCTCCTGGGGCTGGAAAAGACTTAGTGAGCTAGGTCCATGTTGGCCCTGGGTCTCTGTAGCACATTACTCCACTCCTTTCAGGAAAAAAAATAAGACAGCAATCTTTGTCAAGTTCTTTCTGCTCTTGTTTCTGGATGGGAAGAGTATTTCTAACTTATTAACTGTTTACTGATGCAGTACTTTCAAACTGTGCACGCTCTATACCACCTTCCTATACACACTGTCCTCCTGGTGTTGTTTGCTTAGAACAGCATTATTCATGCACCAGCAAATTATGAAGTTAACATGTTGCTTCAGTTAGAGAGGGGTTTTTCTGTAGAGAAACAGCCTATTGCAGTTTTATGTTAGCACTGCAGAGTGACTCGTAGAAGCATGTAGGAATGAATCATGATTGAAACAGACGTTGCAAAGAACCCAAACCACAAAATAAATCCATAAATACTTACTTTCAGAAGGGATCCCTCTCTACAACCTTTCCTGTTCCCCATTTCCCACTGTAGCACACACATTCATATAAACCAATGCAGATCCACACTTTGCCAAATAGATATATTCCCAGGTTTCAACTGTCTATTTAATAATGAAAAACTGTCCGAATAATATATAAAAGCAATCACATGCTATTTCTAGATCTTCCTGTTTATTGCCATGTATATAAGTGATTTACTGATCTTTTATGCTAAAATTTTCATTTAAAACTATGTCAGAATAGAAACAAAGCTGTCTGTCTTACACTTGACATCTTGCTATTAACAAAAATCCAGGTGACTAAAAGGATTTTTCCATTTTTGTCTGCATGCCAGACATGGTCTGCCTTTTCTCCAATCTGTATTCCCCATCTTCTTCATGACCAAGAGACAAGGTAGTACTTCAACAATTCACTGAAAATTATGAATGGCCTAAAACACTGGGAGCTCATATATCCTTAATAACCAAAAATAAATATACTTTGAAGAAGTTAGGTGGGTGTAACTATTGATGTCAAAAGTGTAAGTCCCTTCAGTTCCATCCTTCACAGTCAAGGCAGTTGTACACAGGGCTATTTGCTTTCTCATTCTTATCCTTTCTCTCCCTGTCTTTTCATGCATAATAAGCCTGGCAAACATAACATTTCAGTCTTAGCTAGGGGACCTAAATCAGAAGTGAAATGCCACTTTCAGAAAGTGTCTCTAATCTTGGCTCTATCAGTGTTGCTGGCAGATGTGTTGCCAAGGCTGTTTTATTCTAATTCTATTTGAATCACTCATTTCCTTTTTTTCCTCTCTCTCTCCTTACTCATTCTACTTCTTGCTTCTTCACTCATCCTCTTTTCCACCTTCCTTCCTTCTTTCTTTCCTCCATTCTTTTCCTGAATAAACATTTTTAAGGCATCGGATGGGTACCAGGCACCATAACAGGTGCTGGGAGTTCAACAGTGGTCACACTGATCAGGCAGGCATCAGCCAGAGCATTGCCATGAGAGCCTTCTCATTCACTAAGGGGGCTGATAGATACAGGGATACAGATGCTTCTCTAAGCAGCCTGTAGGTGCATTACCTTTCCTCTTTCGGAGAAGATTTTTCTCTGCCCTACAAATGCTCAGCCTGGGCAAGGGCAGGACCAGAAGTACCCAAGAGTGAACAGCCTTGAAGCACCCTGAAGCAGCCAGGAATTAGGCATGAAAAATCAACACAGCTGTTTCCGTGCCCCTCTACGGGACCATGTTGCCCAGGGCCCTCAGGAGCCTGCAGTCCTGGCTACCTAGCGGAGACTCGCTCCTGCACATGATTTACTGGCTTTCTTTTCTTCTTCCCCCTATCTCCATTCCCTTTTGTCTTCTGAATCAAACCTTTGTCTCAGGGTCTTCTTTAGGAAAATTCAAATACATAAAGGAAAATACAAAAAAGGACCTCTGAATTATCATGCAACTCCTATTGTTTCTCAAGTAATTCAAATTGCAGGATGCTGAAATAATTCAAGCTGAGAATCATCTAGACCTGAGCCGCCTGGTATGTTTGCAATGGTATTTTAACATATCCCTATGCGTCATAAAAATCCATAAAGCATTCATTCAAATGAAAATTGAAGGACACAGAAAACACAGGCGTGTTCTCTGAAAGCATCATCAGGCTTCAGCTTAATAGAACGCACACACGTATTTCTGTCTCTAAATTTAAAGATAATCCTTCGATATTTGAGTCTTTGGACTGGCTGTACTTTTTAGCTTTTTGTAAAATGTAAATAACATTTCCTGCTCTGTAAAATAGTATAATAATCTGAATCAAACCAATTCTACTTGGTAAACTTTATTTGACTGCTATTTTTCATGAACATCACATGCCTATTAGAAAACAAAGAACAGCTGGCTTTTCACTAAAGTGATTATTTTATTTTTTTATTATTCACCTCCAAATATTCAGCATTACCCCCCCTTCTCTCTCTCTCTCTATATATATATATATATATATAGTCATTCCAAATTAGATTTTTATATCCAAGACATCTCAGTTTACTTCAGTAAGGATGAGTGGGAATAGAGGTAAAAGTAGAAAACTAATATTGCTTCTTTAATACTTTCAGTTTCTTATAGAATAAATAAAACAAAGACAGATTTAACATCTGCACAGTCAATAAATGTCAATTTTCAGAAATCATCTTCAAAGCCATAGTCAGTTCACATATTCACATTCTCTTTTTTCTGTCTTTCTCCACCTTACATGTACAGTCATGCTATCTAGGTTTATACGGTCCACCGTCACTGACTCACACAGAGTACACCTGAGAATTTAGCTGCTTGATGCAAATAGTACTTCACATTTGCAAAACAAACCCTTTGTAATATAAAACTTCTCATCTCTCAAAAAGTACAGAACTGAAAGTCAAATCCTTATTGATACTGTATTCTAAACTCATATGGGCTCAATAGCATATTGCGTTTTGGAGTTCTTTTCATTCTTTAGGCTTCTGCAGTGGTTTTATAGTTAACACAAAGTTTGTAAAAGTAATTACTCTTGCAGAGGTAGTTTCTAAAGTGCTTTATAGCATCTTCTCAAAAATAAATAGGAGCAAGCCATCTAGACACAAGGTAGAAAAATGAAGCACTATATTCCTAAAAGTACAGAATAATTGTTAAAGTTATAGGGATTGATTGTTACTTCTAAACAAAGTGAGGCTGCTACACCTGTCTTCTTGCTACTGAATGATGCTTGGGTGGGCAGTATCATCTAAAGCATTGCAGCCTGTTCGAGATGCAGAATTTCAGGTCTCTCCAGGATAACTGAATCAGAATATGCATTTAAACAAAATTCCCTCATGAGTTACATGCTCATCAAAAAAATGGAGAAACACTGCTCTTACCAGGATCAAGATAACATGACTACTTGTTTGAAGACTGTTTTTATTCAGCTAGAATAAGGTTATAATGGAAAGAATTTGGGAATGGTGGATAGAAGTTACAGAAATATGAGGGAAAAAATACAGTTACTCTGAAAGTAGTTGATGTATTCTTGGTTCTTTTTCCTCAAGAATGAACCCTGAAATGATAAATAGACTCCATCTATGCCAAGCAACTATCTACATGTCCAGCAACTAGTCTGGTTATAAGGATTTGCATTAGAAGCTTTGATAATTAGTCTGCTTGTATACAGAACAGGAAAACTTAAGGAAAGCTCCATGAAGCTCGAACACCAGGTTTATACTGCAGGGAGAACCATCACATACCAAGAGAATATTCACAAAATTATTATGTAGATAACTTCTGTTCTTCTTGTGAATAATCTTGTATGTTAAAATGTGAGTATTTCTCCACAGACAGTAGTATTTTCTTACCTTTTGTTCCCTCCAAAGGCCATACTTCTCCTTTCTACTTTACAAAAACCAACCTCAAGGCATATGTACACTAGAGAAGGGAGAAAATACAATGACAGAGCAAAGAAGAGTGAAGGAAATAAGAAATATTTGCAGAGTGACTAGGCATCTCTGTATGATATTGAGTGGCCATGAACATTAAACAAAATTAAAGCCCCTCATGATTCAATAATCCAGGATGATTCTCTGTGCTACTTATCAGCTAGCTACCCTATGCCATGTTATACTTAAGTTGTTCCAAAGCACCACCAAACTAACCTCTGTTCTTTTATGTGAAATTCATAAAATGTACGCAATACAGGAGGTAGATGACAAAATGAAGTCTAAAATGTCACATTAAATTGGGTTTCAACTCACTCTAATATTAAACAAAAACTCTTGCATCATGGAAGTTGAACTTAGATAGGACTTTCTCAACTGAACCTTATAAAACTGCCAGAGCTTCAGGCATGAACCCAGAAAAGATGAAACCCCAGAAGTGATGAAATCAGCCAAGGAATTCCAGACCAAGTTGTGAAAGGCCAAAATAGAACAAGCGGTGCACACAATTCTGTTGCCAAGAGATCTTCTCTAATGGTGTCACACACCAATTTCCATAGTGAATGTCAGGAAAAGATGGAAACTGAGGTGAGCAATCCGTAGAGAAATCACCTCAAGAAGGGTTCGTTTTTTTTTTCTCCTGAGAATTGCCAGAATGAATCAGAAGCCATCTGAGCATTACACTGACCTCTGCACCAACATTATTTGTCTTTGAAGAATCTTTATCAAATTTATACTTTGTCT
>NW_004524709.1:1872949-1877699 GCF_000260255.1 Octodon degus | reverse complement strand
TTATAAATGTATATACACTGTGGAATGCTTAAATCAAGTCAATTAACAAATCCATCATCTCACCTAGTTATCATTGTTATAAGAGCATTTAAAATCTTGTCTCTTAGCAAACTTCAGATATATAATACATTACTGCTAAATGTAGTCATGGTGCTGTACATTAGATTTGTCAAAGTTATTTATCTTTCAATCTAACAGAAACTCTGTGTCCTTTGACCAAGTCTCCCTATTTCTTTCCATCTCTCACCTCCAGCCCACACTGTATCCCATGCTTCTCTGAGTTTAAATTCTTTAGTGGAGCCTTTTGTTTCTTAGACATAGGGACCACACTTGGTGTCCTCATAGAATCCCATATGCTTCCTTGCTCATGAAAGTGCCCGGTGATAGAACTGGGAATAGTGATGTTGCTAATATGAACAGATTCATTTTAGTGTTTTATTATTTATTGTATCCATCAGCATCTTCTTCATTCATTGTTTTTATTTTGAATTCTGAACTCTGAACAAAAACCTATTTGACTGAAAGCCTAATTTAGGAATGATTTTCCTTTCCTTTGGAAGGGAGCCTTGGTGCCCTGTAATGAATCAGGGGCCACCAGGTGTCACTGTTATAGACGCCGGCTTAGTTCTACAGTTCTGGACCTGGATGAGGAAGGGAGAGATACAAATGTTATATAGCAGTGGGAAAGAAAAATGTCCACTTGTTTACTAGATAATCATGTTCCCAGAATGGGTTACTCTGTGGAATCCTGTATGTAGCTCAGCATTACTCCTTAAAGCTATACCTTCCCACCAAAGCATGACAAGCAGAGGGCTCAGGATGAATAGTGAGGCTTAATTGTGCATTTATATTCTCTGTTGGCTTGAGTCATTGCCTTACTGATGACATTTTATACATTGTTTTCTGAATTTAATGTTGCTTATTTGAAAAATGAAAACAACATAAGATGCTTGAGTGGTTTGGGTTCCAAAGGAAATCTGTATATTTGCCAAAAAGAAGGAAGAGAAAAATATATGCTATAAATATTTATAAAGCCTAATCTGAAAAGAAACATTTATAGGTTTAAAACTATATGTATAAATGAGAATAAATTTTATTAATTTATATGGTCTCGATAACTTGACAATTCTAACTACTGGTAGAAGAAAACCTTTAAGGCATTATAAAAAACTGACTAAAACTGAGCAGGAAGAGAAACTCTCCCACCTGTTTTTATCAAAGTTCAGAGTGCAGCAAAATCTGCAAACCTTCAGGGAAATAATCCAAAACTTGGTCACCTAACACAGGGCTGTTGTATATGAGAAAATGTTATTAATGATACAAGAGAGATATATTTAACATATAATTATATATTAACAGTATCCCTATAAATACCAAAAAAAATGATGAAAGGCTATTAAACAAAAATTATTGACCAAAGAGGGTACAATGGCTTTTATGATACTCAAGCCAAGAATTCTTCTCCCTGGCTGTACTTCTTAAAGGCTGTGTGTGTGTGTGTGTGTGTGTGTGTGTGTGTGTTCCCTTTAATACTCTAAAGTACTGTAACTGTTACATAGCAAATAAGAAATTCTAATTGCAAAATTATTTCTTACACAGAAACAATTTTCTACGCTTTTGCTCTGTAAACTCTGAAGATATGAATGTTTCTGCAAACAATGAATAGAGCTCCAATTCTCTATGGTGACAAATTCAGGAAATAGGAGGCTTTATCTTACAGGAGTTCAACTGCTTCATAAAAGCTCTCATGCACAAATAATGGAATCCTTAAATTGGGATAAATGTGCTTTTAAAGAATTTTTATTTTGAACATTTGTTTCAGGTAACACTTGTGGATCATATAACATTGCTTTGAATTACGGAGCAGATAAGGAAAATCTAAAAAGAGAAAAAAATTAGGGCAGGCCTTTATTAAATTTTAAATGATGTCTTTGCTATACTGTTACAAAGAGCCAAATAGGGTATCAAAATCTCGGGAGATCACCAGTATAATTTCTTTATCATGTTCCATTTAAAATTTAATTATGCAGTCTACAACAGGAAGAATCTGTATAGTCTAAGTAGGCCATGTGGTGAGAAACTTAACAATATTTGAAAGTTTTCCTTGTAAAGATCCTTCCTTTGATAGTCAGTTACACATCAGAACATTATATTACAAAACAAGTGTAGTTTAATTCAGTCACTACAGACTCATATACACATTTATAAGGAATGAAATGTTTTGATTTAGGTAATCTGGAGAGTTAATGGAAACCATGCTCCCGCTAGAGCTGCCCACAGTAGCTGGACAGTACTTGTATATATAGATGCTCATCGACCTCTGTTGTGGTCAAGTCCTGAGGAGCCATCAGTTTACAAAATCCTAAAGCAAAAGCACACTTAATGTACCTCACCTAACAGATACCATGGCATAGCCTCACTAATCTAAGCCATGCTTTTGACACATTAGTGTACCGTTGCACAAAATCCCCTAATGTGAGGCCTTTATAAAATAATAGTGTGTTGAATGTATCATGCAATTCATTGAACACTTGTATTCAAATATTCTGGCTACACTGCATAGCATTGTTGTTCCCGCTCGTGACCATGTGGGTGGTGAGGATCTTGGGTCACCACTGCTGTCCAGTACTAGGACAGAGTATTGGACCAAATGTCTTGAGTCCAGGAAAAGATCAAAATTTGAAATTCAAAGTATTGTTTCTACCAAATGCACATTTTGCACATTGTGAAGTTGAGAGTTTATAAGCTGAACCATTATAAATCAGCATCCATTTGCATCTTTTCTTTGGGAGACATTGTTTTCATGGACTGTAGCAAAGTCCAATGAATTTTTTTAAATATCACTTAGAATATTTTGCTTTAAGTCATCAGCAACCATTCATAGCAAGGCAAAATCTAGGCATGGAATAATTATAATCTGAAGTACAGTTTTATATGGCCAATGGATTGGTACTCCCTCATTTTTCACCTCCAATTCAAGTAACATGTAACATTAACTATCTTATAATAAAAGAACAAAGGAAGTACTGTATGAAAGCATTACAGAGATTACTTCACTTAAGTGTCGCATGAATTACTTCATTTATAAAAGCTGCTGCATTATCATCCCCTTTTCCTGATGAAGAGAATGAGGCACAGGAAGGTGATGCAAATTACACAAGATTCAGAACCTGAAGTGGGACATTTGAACACAGGCTGGGGCTGGGCAATGGGCCAAACCACTTTACTAGACTGCTTCTTATAAAGCAATGCGGTTCATGTATTGATAAAAAAATACTTAGGATAAAAATATCTTTGAGCTAGGCATGTTGATCCATGCCTGTGGTCTTAGTGACCTGGGAGCCTGTGCCTGGGGATCACATGAGCTGATACATTTGAGACCAGTCTGGGCAACACAGTGAATTTTGGGTTAAAAATAAAAAATAAAACTATCTTGGAACGAACAACAACAGCTACTATGTGGTGATTGGTGGCTCTGTGCCAGGCACAGAGCTAAGCATTGTGCATGGGCTATCTCCTCATAGTCACTCTAGTAGAAGGGCAACATGGTATTTTCAAATTCATAAGCAAAAATGAGAGGCAGAGATATTCACTAGCTTGCTCAAGTTCTCACAATTAAGGAATGTCAGATGCAGGATTTAAGCATGTCTAAGTCCAAACTTTGGTCTTGTTAGCCTCTAGGTGAACATACACACAACATGAATAGCTCTGGACAACTTGGGAAAAGTCAAATTTAGGTTTCTAACTTCCTGGCCTAATACATGAAATTGGCTAAATATTGAAGACTTTAAATCATGGAGCAGAGTAGGAAGGGTCTTTTTTTGAGCTACAGTTTTGCTGTGTAGTTCAGGCTAGATTTGAACAGTATATAGTCCAGGACGGTCTCAAACTCATAGCAATCCTCCTTCCTCAGCCTCCCAAGTGCTGGAATTACAGATGTGCCACCATATGCATCCAAGAAATCATACATGTCACTAGACCTTTGGGAGAAAGTTTACTTGATACTTCTTCCTTCTCTTCCCAATTCAAACATTTATTTATTGATGCAATAATTTATTAGTTATTTAAACATCTATCACCCCAGATAGTCAAACACAATATACAAATGTTTATGCAGTGCCTACTATGTTCTTGTCATTGCTAGGTATTGGAGATAATCAATGAATAGCAATGGGATCGCAAAATCTTTCCTACTTAGTGGAAGGTATAGAAGTCTACAATATATTACATTATCAGATGATGCAAATACTGGGTAACAGCACAGGTAGCTTTGGGAACAAACAGAAGGTGCACAAAACTCTTCAGGGCAGAGAAGACATCCTCAAAAGAATGTGTGTCTAGGATAGGGGTAGCAAACCTTTCTATACAAGTGAGCAGCAAATATTTTTCACTTGCTAGGTCACACCATCTCTGGCACAGCTCTTCAGCCCTGATGTTGCTGTGCAAAAACAGGCAGAGCTAGCCTGCAGTACGGCACAACTGTATTCCAGGGAAATTGGTTGAGAAGCATAGGCCACAGGCTGGTGTCATATTATGGGCTGTAGTTTGGAAGTCCAAGTCCAAGTGGAGCTACTTGAGGGAAAGTAGGACAGCATTAGTTTGCAGGAAGAGAGAGGGGAGGGAGGGAGGAAGGGAGAGAGAGAAGAAGAAGAAAATAAGAAAAGAAGAGGAAGAATTAGACGTAGAAGAAGAAGAGGAAGAATTAAAAGAGGAGGAGGAGGAGGAGGAAGAGGAGGAGGAGAAGGAGGAG
>NW_004524709.1:1872267-1872849 GCF_000260255.1 Octodon degus | reverse complement strand
GACGACGACGACAACGACAACACTGCTGCCACTGCGCTTGGAAGTCAAACTATGCTGGATTTAGGAAACTGTTGCATAGTTCTTAAAGTGACTCAGGCTGCTATTGGAGAATAAATTGCAAAAGAGGAAGTGAGAGAAAGAGGGGGCAAGGAGTGCAGGTGGGTGCCGACGGTGGCTTGCTTGTAAAAAGACAGAGAAAGTGGATAAATTCTGGTGGTTGACTCAACACAGTTGGTCAGTGGGCTATCTGTTAACTGGGAGTAAAGAGAAGGGTCTAGAAATGATGCTAGCATTTCTCCTAGCAGTTGGATACTGATAGTAAAATGGGTTGCAGGAAGCTTCAGGAGGTCCTTTTCAACCACATCAAGTTTAAGATTATTCACTCAAGGAGAGATGTCAAAACAGCTTGGATATTCATATGTACATCTTAAGAGAGAATTTGGGGCTGCAGATATAAAAATGGATGGTATCTGCATACACATGATCTTCAAAATTGAGAAACTAGACCTCCCCCACCCCGCCCACCCAGTAGGAATTTCTGCCATGTTCCAGGAAACCCCAGACCCAGTCCTAGCCCAGATC
>NW_004524709.1:1852266-1865272 GCF_000260255.1 Octodon degus | reverse complement strand
TGGGGGACTCAGGTCAACAATTTCTGACATTGCCAGTTAAACAGAAGACCCAATGCTATTATGGGCTACTGGACTCTTTTAGAATATTTTGTTGAGTTTACACACCTATGATATTCAAATAATGGAACTTAACAAAAAAAGGGTATACAGATGAATGTCCATTTTGTATCTGTGTATTCAAAGTGGCTAGAATAGATATATAGTTATATTCTCTTAATGAATAGAATGATTTTTTCTAATGGTGTTTGTAAATAGGATCTCAAGTGTGCATCTTGTACAGCCATTAACTACTAAGAAGAACGTTTGCAGTGTGTTAATTATTGAAACTGTACTTTCGATTTGATTTGAAACTGTCTCATTGCTATTTGTTTATCAGTAAAATTATGAAAAAAAATTGAGAAATTATATGAAATCTCTCTGCATCCTCCCTAGGGGTGAAAAGAATGATTTCCAAGTAAAATCCTGGGAAATGTATCTCAACACAGAGCACAACACACAGAAGAATGTCAGGAAGGAATACTTGGAAGAAATGGGCAGTGGGAGCAGAAGTAACCTGGAAAATTTAGTGTCCCCAAATGGAAGAAAGCACATCAGGGAGGACAAAGTACTTTGTAGATTGAATGAATGCAGCTAGGTGACCAAATACTTGGCCTAAGAGCAGATAAATGTCTATTAGATTTAATTAGATGGAGGCTTCTGTTGACCTTGACCAGGTGAGGAAAGGTCAGAAAAGTGTCTGGGGCAGATTAGGAAGAAAATGGAAAGCATGCCTGTTGGAGGTGGGCACCATTCACACCATGAATACTTATAAGCCATTTTGCCCTCCCTTTTGACTAGTGCAGACAGAATATACCTCTCATTAAAAAGGCTGAGAATACAAGATATCTTATTTTCCCTACAAGCCTAGGAATGGACAAAGGATTCTTCCCTGAAAATGAGACATGGGAATAGATTGGATATTGCTATGTCTCCATGTGATACGGTGAGCATGAAGGGCACCATCCCAACACAGGACAGCAGGAGGCATGCCAGGGCACTGCAGCAGAATGTCATGGCCTGGGTAACTGGTAAGGAGTAAGACATTTTCTTCATAGTCCTAGAAGCTGGGCAAGACCAAGGCGCCAGCATTGTATCTGAGCCTTCTTACTTTGTCCTCACATGTGTGGGTCACAGCTGTCCTCACAGCACAGAAGTATAGAAAAGGCATGGAACCTATTCTAGTAAGCTTTTATTTATCAGTTTATTAATTTATTTTACTTTTAAAATTTTTGTGGTAGTAGGGAATAAACTCAAGGATACTCTCATTTGAGCTAAATCCCCAGTCCCATGTCTGTCTGTCTGTCTGTCTGTCTATCTATCTATCTATCTATCTATCTATCTATCTATCTATCTATCTATCTATCTCTATGAGATCTAAGTTGCCCCAGTTGGCCTCAACTCCTTATCCTCCTGCATTATCCTCTGATAGTCAGATTTAGAGATGTGCACTCCAGACCCAGTGTCATGATAAGTTTTACTGTGGCATTAAATCTACTCATCAAGATAGAGGCCTCATGATCTAAATACCTCTCCAATGGGGCCATCTTTCAATGGTTGTGTTGAAGATTACAGTCTTAGCACCAAAATTTGGGGGACAATCCCAGACTATAGTAGTACTGAACCAACCCTCGACTTTTTCCAATCTCTTGAACTGTACATATAAATCAAATTTGCATTTTCTTTTTATTTCCTTTTTGTTTGTTTTTGAGACAGGGTCTCATGTCATTCAGGCTGGTAGTGAACTCCTATAGCACATGAGGTTACCATCTAATGGTGACCCTTCCTCTTCAGCCTGAGTGTTGGGATTACAAGCAGACACCACTACACCCAGTTTCAACTTACGCTCTCTAGGCTGATTTATCTATAGTGGCCTGTAATTGGATCAATCTGAAAAAAAATAACAAAAGGAGATATTGGTGGAGAAAGGAAAGTGCAAGAAAGATTTCAGCCACAGATATGGAGTGCAAGATGCATATGAAAAGTCAGGAGGTGTGGGTCAGAGGTAGGGGAAGAAAGAATGAATATATTTTACCACTTACAACTTCGGGTGACCTTTGAGTTAGAGGGCAATATGTTAGTTGGAGGCTGGAAGTGGGAAATTGGGCTTCGTAGTATATAGAGACCAATCTTCGGCCAGTGGACTGGCTTTTCATTGTCAGTGAAAGGGAGATAGAGAAGGGTTCTGGGAATATCAAGGTCCAGAGATTTTATGGGGACTCTGCTGCCACCAATTCCAACTGACCCAGTCAGTGAAGTCCTGTTCAGAATGTGGCTTCATGATGCCTATCTTTCTGCCTCCAATCAAAAGTAGCCCATCTCATTGCTGGAGTCCCTTAGCACCCTAGGTTTGCTTCGATGTTTTACTGTCTTTTATGGTATAAAATATATGGCCACTAGTCCTGGAATAATCTGAGCCTTTTTCACTAGACTACACTACTTAAGAGAGGAAAGGGTGTTTGTTTATTTCTTCTCACAAGGCCTACAGCTATACCTAGCACTTCATGTGCCTTTTTTGAATTAATGAATAAATAATGAATTTTATCAATATCGAACAGCACTACATGGAGGTCTCAGGAGAGTACAGGGAATTGTTCCTTGGGGATTACAAAGAAGACAGAAAGTGTCCCTCAGCTCTTGATTACTTAGTAAGTGTTTGGCCTGGAAGTACCCACATGTATATCTTCTCTTTTCTAAACATCTTTCAGAAGACAGCATTTTGTATTGAGAAGAAGAAACATGAGTACGTGTTACCTACCCAGTCCCTCCACAGGCAACTGAAGATTAACCTTACGGACCTCTAGAGCCACCAGTAGCAAGGTGAGCTGCCAGGTCTTACTTGAATTCTCTTTGTTTCTACCTTTTCCTTCAGTGTGACTGGACTAGTCACTGAGAAATATGGTCAGTGAAAAAGGTCAGTCTTGCCTTCCCTTAAGTGCATCAATATTGATCAGATTTCAGGTAACATAAATTCATAATGTCATGCCATAATTTCATACATTAAGCTGTAATAGAATGACTTTTATCTCTGATAGTCAAACCAGCCTTGTAGTTTTATTTTTTGGTAGAAGTTCTCAAATACGAATTCTATGGTGTATATGGCATTTCAGTAATTGCTTATACAGGTGCTCCTTAACTTACGGTGGGGATGTCCTCATAAACTATCACAAATTGAAAATATTTTAAATAAAAAGTGCTCATAATAACCGAACCTACTGAACATCTTAGCTCAGCAACACAGTACACTGGAGAGTCCACTGCCAGCCTGGAGGCCAGGTGCCAGGTATGACGCTACCCAGCACTGAGGGAGTAGTATCCCGCCTCTCTGTAGTCCCAGAAAAGACCAAAATTCAAAATCCAAAGTACAATTTCTACTACTACTGTCACAGTATCACAAAGTCAAAAAATTCTAAGTTGAAAAATTCTAAGTTAAACCACTTTGAGTACATTTGATATTTGTGTCCAATATCCCATCACAGAAGAGACAGAAAAAAACATCGTTATTGGATTAAAATACAAAAGAGAAGACTATGTCTTTCTTTCATGACTTTAACCTTTGGCTCTTCCCTCCATCCATTTATGCTAGAATCTAGCACAGAGTGACATCAGATTCATGTATGTAATTATCTTAAGCTTCATTTGCTGATACTTCTTGCTCCTCAAAGAGCATCCTGACTTCTGAGCATGAAGAACCAGCCTGTGACTCTCTCCTGTGGTATTTAAGATATTTCTGTGAAGGTCTATTAAATCCCTTTATGTTCCATAGTTTACTTAACATAGTGGACTATGCTCATAAGAAATTCAAGTGCTCTCTCTTTCAAAAACAACAGTTAATGGTGCATGATTACAGTAAAACCTCTGTTGATACAAGCTTCATTTATACCTTTATTCTGCTACCCAAAATAAAGTTTTATCTATATTGGTATCACTTATACTGACCTCCCATCTTACCACAATTTATTTAGTGTCTCTGCTCCATTTAAATGATTGGGAGTTTACTATGATTTAAATCTATCTACCTAAAGTGACTACTCTTCACCATGAAAAACAGATTTTGGAAAACATGATTACAATGAGAAAAAAAATTATTGATATTGCTAAACCGTTTTTTGCTACAAGTCAAACAAAAGCAAGGCGTTATACACAGGATTAAAATTGATCATTTTCACAGAGCAAGAGACAGAATCATGTATCCCACTTCTAAATCACTTCCAGGTAGTAGGCAGCGTGAGCTGTACAGGTAGTTAGCTTAAATATTTGTTTCAATGCTGACAAGATCATGAGTTTTAATATTTATAATATAATTACAATGCTTAGTGCATGTTGCTCATATACTCTAATGTTTTTGTGGTGACATATTATTACCAAACTTTAATTTCAGCAGTGGCAAGAACTCAAAAACACATTTAGGTTATCATTAGAAATGAAAAACATACCTGGGGCATGCTCAAGTGCTTTGTGCACATATCTCATTTCAGCATCAAAGCGTGTTTAACTACCAAGACCCAAGGCTCTGCTACAAGATTTGCATGTGTACACGGAATATTGCCAACCAGTGTCCGGCTATGTAAAATTAATGCCACAGAAGGCAATTAAAGTTGAAAGACTCCATCCTTGTGCAACAATGGCCTTTTGGAAAATTTCAAGACAGTCAAAGCCAATGAAAATCAAACCATAAAATTGTTACAAAGTGCCACTGTCTTCCTTCCCAGCCAACTATCACTAGGTAGTTGTGGCCTGCACTGCAATTTTTCATTTTTTTCCCTAGATGTCAGAGAATAAGCAGGCTTTTATGACCAAAAGGATAAAAAAGTTCAGAATGCTCCTCTAATCATTAGCAGACAAATAAGCAAAATAGCTACCAATGCCTTGTTCTAAATGGTACTCTAGTATCTGAGGGCTCATTTGCAATTTTTGGGGACAGGCCACCCAAAACCAGGATAGGCAGAAAAACTGAACAACTGGTGAAATTCTCCGAGATTGTACAAACAAATGAATGCCAGTTAAAGAAATAGTATGGACAGCAAGGAAGTTTCATCAGTAAATAATTATGTTATTTTAAGTTCATGTAGGAAAGGAAATACCTGATAATGGATATGTCCAAAATTGCTTCCGGGGAAAGTAATAATGGATCTGATATTCTATTAGAAGTATGACTGAAAAATAACATTTCTTTCACACCCTTGTTGTCATGTACCAAAATGACTGTGCATTGTTAGAAGGGGGTTGTTGGCATGTTGTTTATTTTCAACACAATTGAACATTAGAAAAACAAAAATTCATGACACAAAATAAGTGGGCTGATTACCAAAATACCACCCACCAAACTCAAGAAGAGAGCACTCTGTCCCTTGAGTAATAAACCAGCAATAACAGAAGATCATTCCTGGCAAATATATGAACGGCTGCTTGGTATTCATGATAAAGCACTACTTAATAGAATTCAGAGGTGGCTGCAGATTTTCAGACATCTGAGTAATTTTCATCTGCATGATTACTGCATGGTGTGGGTCTGCTCTGACAATACAGAGGTGGTCCACTCCTTAGCCATTCTATGAATGTTTGGAAGTCATTCCTAATTCCATTATTTCAGGATTAACTTCTTCACCACAAACACGGGCCGATGCACAACTCTCTGCAAATGATGGAATGCTCAGGTCATCACAGTGGACCTTTCCAGAGCGAAAGTTCAACAATGAACAAACTAAGCAAGAATACAAAAACCAGAAAACACGCATGGTTGTAGCTCATAAACTGGCACATGGTTCAAATATTTCTTTGGGATGTTATCCAAAGAATGAAGATAGATGGTAATTTAAATATTTGGATCACAGTAAATAGCTCTTTGGCAATATTAATCAAGAGCCTATAAGCAAAGGTTTTCCTTACATACAAAAGCAACCAAATGTGCTTATTTCCTGTGCCAGATGGTAATGATTTATACTTTTTCCTATTCTCAAGTGCTGTTTATGATCATATTTTGTTTGCTCTTTTTTTGTATGTGTTCTGAGATTTTCTTAATTTCCACTTTGAATAGTTCCCAGGCAACACCCTATGACATATTAATTTATTCATGAAGTTTCTGAGTACCTTAGAAGACTGAGGTACAATCTAAGGTATAAAGGCAGATACTTAATCAGTGTTCATTAAATGCCTTTAAAATTATGGTCATCTTTCTTCCCTCTCTCCCTCCCTCCCTCCCTCCTTCCTTCCTCACTCCCTTTTTTTCCTTTCTTTTTTCTGCTTTCCATTAAATAATGGTCATCATTCTCAGTGGTTAGCTGTATAAAGCCTGTATCCTATTAATCATTTTATATACTGACATAAAATATAAAAGTGTATAAATACATTGACCAACCATACACTGATTTCTTGAGACATTACTATGTATTTAAATAAAAAGAACTAAAAATGTATTTATACCATCCCAAAACTATGATGTAGGTCCTTTAGGAAAAGCTCTGAATTCTTTCATACATCTATAAATTCCTGAACCCAATAATTACAACTAATATACTGAGAAAAAAAATAATTCAGTGTCTTCAGATTGCCAAGTCTCATAAGTATTATAAAGGAAACCACATTTTTATGATTTCTGAGAAAATGTAGCTCATAGATACATCTCCAAATATATAACATAACTTCAAAGAAAGGAGAATGATTTTTCTAAGTCACTTGTGAACATTTGTCTCATTACTTTCTGGTGAAATCATTTACATGTAGCTAATACACACTTTCGTCATGTACATAGTGAGATTTGATGAGGAGAAAGAAAACTCTTTTAAAGGGAACGCAGTAATTCTTTCTGTGTATCAAAAACCAGGTACAAAATAAGCAAGCCAGCTGCTCACCTCGGTGGACTTCCAGCTAACTCTGAGGCAGTCTCTCTGTTGGAGAAAAAGAAGATAAAAATGAATCAGCTTAGATTTGTCAATTATAAAAAAATTGTTTAAGTTCCATAACATGATGCATCAGGTATGTGTGAAGAAGATATCTTATATCAGATGTTTAGAAAATTAAAATTGACTAATCACATTTCTGATTATTTCCCATAAATGTTTTCACAGGAAAGTTTTCACATAATGCGCCATACCTGCTTTTGCTTTCTCGTGGTAAAACTTAACAGAATTTAAAACGTGAAAATTACATAACGCGTAACATCCGAAGGAATTTAGAGGGGAAAAACCCAAATTATCTTTTAGCTATTTGCAGATAAACAAAACACCCATAATTTATTTCCAGGAGTCACACAGAGATAGGGTCCTTGGGGGACGTTTCTTGATTGTGGCTCCTGTCACCCAAGATTTAGGAAGGAATACGAGGAGCGTAGAATGCAATTCTTTTGTTAACAGATTGCTGTTTTTAATTTCTTTATCATAATGTTGTATCATCTGGGATTGCTGAAGGGAGATGCTGTAACTCAAATGACACAAAAGATAAGTCACTAATTAAAGGCTCTATGTAGAATATTAATAAAAATGAACAGAGACAAACTTCAAAACTATTTTTTTTGAGTTGTCATAGCCTGTCCTTCAATCAGAAATGTGTCCTTGGAAATAAAGGGGAGCAAAGAGTGAGAAGAAAGGATATTAATGTTGAGATAGCTTAAAAGCAGAGGAAGGTTCAGTGAGGTGCTGATGGATTGAAGGAGTGGATTTCAGGAATGATGGAGTAAAATATTCTAAGTGTTACATAACACCTCCAGGATTGTCATTGCAGACATGAACACCTCATGAAGAAGCATGATAATATACACAAAATGTGATGGACAATTACTGGTGGCTCATGGCCTTCCTAAAGCTGAGGTGCTTACTGTAGTCAGGAGCCTCTGATTTAAACTAATAGCTTCTCATTTTCCCTAGTCATCTTGTCAATCCCAATAAAAGACTCCCTGCTCCATAAGCCGTCTCTGACCTGCGGAGCTTCAAGGACTTTTCCCCTCTACTTACAGTCTCTAATAGTAACTGAGCACTTTAGGAGAGTAGTGATTCCTACAAAGTCATAGGTTGTTTTTAAAAAACAGATATTATAAGTTAATTCCTGCTGGGAAGATAGCTCAGCTGCATAAGCACCTGCCTGGAAAGTGAAGGTCCTGAGTTCAATCCCTGGTTAAAACAAACAAACAAACAAACAAACAACAAAAGCTAAATAAAAAATGTTTCCCACAATATTTAAATGGCAGTGGAATACCCATCTGTGACAAAACTAAACAAAAAAAAGGGATATAAATGAAGGACCATTTTTATCTGTATATACAAAATAGGATAGATATATAGCTACTTTCTCTTAATTCAATGAGAAGAAAGATTTGTACTAAGTGTTTGGTCAGGATATCATGTCTGCATCTTGTGCTATGAATAACTACAATAAAGACAACAATATGCAATGTATTAATTATTGTAACTGTCTTACTAACCTGTTTTGAAACTGTTTCATTGCTATTTGTTTCTCAATAAAATTAATAAAATAAGTTAACTGCTGCAGAAATGTGTTTTCCTAGTAAATCACACAATAGTAAGTCTTCAGCCTTTATTACTATAGAAATTGCCTCTGAGGAGACATTTCTATTCATTCAGTGCAACATTGGCGGTATTGTCCACTACACTGGGAAATGCTTCACACATTTTAATGCCTCTAAGAATTTAATGCCATATAAGAAATTTCTGTTTTCAAACAGAATTCACAATTGTGCATACCCTCACTAAGTACCCTCATTAGTTTTCCTTGATAGCATTTATCGCAACAGACATATCTCTTAAATGTCTATTTCATTGTTTATCATGTTGTCACTCAGACCAATATATATTAATATCTAATAAATATGAGTTCAGTTAATCAGGACTGAATTAATGAGATTTTCTGGTCTTCTTGTTGATTGTGAGGGTTGAATTTAGGTTTAGCACCAGCTCATAGCAACAGTAGCAACCTAAGGCGAAGGTATACTGTGTTTCCTTGTATTTCAACTGTTATTTATTTATTTATTTATTTATTTTTGTATTTTAGGGAAGAGTTTACAGAGTGCTCAGGGTCTTACTACTTGATCAGACTCATTTACAGCCTCTCAAGAGCTGGGATTATAGGCACGCACCACCAAGTCCAGTCTCAATTGCTGTCTCCATGCCCGAGGGATGGGGCCTGCACAGCAGGCCTGGGGATCAAACCCTTGGCCCCTGCGCCTGCTTGTAGGTGCTTTAATCCATGTAATTCATCTTTTAACCACTCATTTTTTTTCTTTTCAGATTGCAGTATTCTAAAATTATGAGTCTCTTAGTATTTATTAAAAGTATATTATTCACATATTTATTTAAAAAAAAACCCACCTAAATCATAGTTGGGTATGACCATTCAACCTTGGTGCTATACTGACATTCTGTGCCAGGCAATTTTTGGTGTGTATGTGTGCAAGGGCTGCTTTCCTAGGCTCTGTAGGATGTTCAGCAGTATCCCTGCCTTTTACTCATTAAATGCCAGTAATATCTGCCACTGCCCTGGGATGACTACCAAAAATATCTCTAGACATTGCCAAATGACTAGTAAGGACAAAACTGCCCTCAATTGTGAATGATTGAAATAGAACAATATGAGAATCCATACTTAACCCGTGCTTTAAAAGATCACTGGATTAACCAACATTCTCCAGTCTCATGAAGAAACTCACTGACAGAGCCCTCTAAGAATGCAACTTTTATTTTGGCTCTGTCTACTTAGGTTTCCATACTTACTACAAGAATATTGTGTTTGTTCCTCAACCTACTTATAGTTGTGGGACTCACTGTAATTTTTAATTTTCTTAAACATGACATAAAACTGATGAAAATATGGGTATGGAAAAGTTCTTATTTCTATAAAAAATAAGTTTGATACTTTGGAAGGACTAAAGGTGACAAATCACTTAAGAAAAACTGATGTTGAATTAGGTCTTATGACAAGAACACTGCAGATAGTGAGGGGAAAAAGACAGTTTTCACAAGTGCCTTTAAATCTTGTTTGTTTTAAAAACCAATTGGAAATTCAAGGTAGTGAGTTATGGGTATAGTTATGCACAAAATATAGTACAGAACTCCAGTTAGTGGGTCCACTATCTTAACCTGCTGGTCCTGTTTTTGTTTCACAAAACAGATGCTTGGAGAAAAAGTGCAGTTCATCATACAGTAAGGACTAACAGAAGAAGACAACACTTTGTATATTACAACTGTGTGCTAGAAATTCTACATTAGAATTATGGACATTGCTTGAGGTCTATGATTACTGAAAATCTCATAACTCCAGCCCATGAAATAATGTAGTTCCAAGATTTAAAACAAAATAGAACAAACAAACAAACAAACAAACAAACAAAAAACAAAACTAAAGAAGGAATCCTCTATGTTGGGCTGCGGCAATGCAACCAGGGCTTAACCAATCATCATTTTCGAGCTAAGCAAAACAGAAAACATTGGCGCTTTCAAACTAATGATTTGTTCACTGTCACCTATCTGCTGTTGCTAAAATATTACATGCATCGTTGTCTCTTTTCACAAATTTCTACCTTTTGTAAGATACCTTTGAGGAAAGTAACTTTAGCAGACTATGCCTCTGGTACTAACCCAGCCGAGGGAATTTAAAGAGGATAACACCAAGACCATGCATTTCTCATTGGACTTCTAAGGCCACAGTGGCCCTTCTGGGCATTCCGTTCTGGGCATCAGTCATCTTCGCTCACTATGGCTTGTGCAGCCAACACATTGCTTGAGTGTTTCGGATGTTCAGCCCGGTGACCCTGGACGCTGCCAGAGGCACCAAGATAAACTCAGATTCCGATCCTTCTAGAAGTGTTCACACTCGAGGAAATGATAGTGTAGAAGGTACAAGTGATAGTGGCTTTCTATTTCTCCACTGTTAAAAACTCTTCTAAGTCAAACTCATCTAAGCCTCCTATGAAGTTTTGAATACATGGTACTTGCCTCACATCAGACCCTGAATGAAAGCAAATATAATAGATTGGGGTATTTTGTATTTGTAAGTTCTACTTCTTAAATTCATTTTTAGGAATGACTATTGTAGGTATTTGGAGTTTAATGCACTAATTTCCTTTTCTCAGTTATCATTTCCAAGATAATTTGATTTTTAGAGAAGACAGAATGCTAAAAATTTAACAAAAACATTGATGAAAGAAAGAATAAAGAAAAATTATTAGGTTTTCAAAAAATTATTAGGCTTATTAAGTTCTCCTAAGGGTGTAAAGCAGACTAAGATGACAGACGGCGTGGACCTCTGCTAAACTGTGCAGCTTTGGCGACTGCTTGGCTCTCAAAAGGGCTTCAACATTCCCGAATGGAAGAAGAACACTGCCTTTTGACCCAAGGTCACTGGTATCATTGTTAACATCAATGAATAGAAAAGCTCACTGAAAATTCAACTTTATCAAAGGAAAGAAAAAGTAGAAAGGACAAGTACCTCCTAACAGCAGACAAGGATCCTGTTTATGTTGTACAAATTACTTAATATTTCCTTCAAAACCCACTAATTTTAATTACTTAATATTTCCTTCAAAACCCACTAATTTTAAGCATACACCACATTCACCAGTGATGCCAGCTTTTATCAGCTGTCTAGAATAACACCTTTCCTGATCATCCCCTGTCCTCCCTCATCCCTGAACTATGCAAACAGCTCTTTTCTTTTCAGGAAGTGGTGAAGCTGGAGCATACTAGGTATTTCCATGCAGCTTGCCAGTTTCCACAATTAGCTGAGAACTGCACCGCAGAGGGCACCAGACCCTGTGCTAATTGCGTGTCAGCCTGAGAACTATGTTTAAGACCTGGACTGAATCTCTCCAATGGGACTTTTGAGTTGTTCAAAAACACAGAAATTCTGAAAAATCATAAAATACATTTTAGTCCTTCTGCTTCTCTTTGAATGATTTCGTGTCCCAGTTGTAAAAAGTTCTATGTTTTCTTAAATTAAAAATGTGTGTGTCTGTGTGTGTGTGTGTGTGTGTGTGTGTTGGGGGCAGTGTCTTGTTTTGGAATTCAGGCCAGCCTGGAATTGATTATGTAGTTTAGGCTGGCCTTGCACTCTCTGTGATCCTTGGGCTTCATCCTCAAGAGTGCTGGGATGATAGGTGTGTGCCTCTATGCCCAGAAGCTGAAAGCATTGCAAGCAAGTACATTTATCTTCCTCCTCTTTCTTCCCTCCGTCCTTCCCTCTCTCCATCCTTCCCTCCCTCCCTCTCTCCTTGCTCTTTTTCTTTCCTGGTCACCAGCTTGGGAAAAATTGCCAGCCTTTAAGGTTAGATCCATTCCCTGACACAAACACAAAAAGTTAGCTCGAAGGCATTATTACAAGTCCATATATTATTTCAGGAAAGTTAACTTTTAAAAAATATATAGTGATTCTTAACTCTGGGAAATCTAAAAGTCCCTAGACAGTAATGCTTCTTCTCTGTTAAATAAAGCCTAAAAATACTTCTCTGTTCCCTTGCTCTGGTTTCCTCTGATGTTTTATTTCTCTTTATATATTCTTTATTTTGGCCATTTTAAAATATCTCTTTCCCACTTTCATCCCACTTTCATCAATTTTCTCTCACATGATTAAATCATCAAAATGTGTATGTGTGTGACTGTGTGTGCGTCACGTGTACCTCTGAACACAGACATGAGTTAGAAGTCTCACATGGTGAAAACTACAATTAAACGCACATAAGTATATTCTTCACATTTATTGGGGTCTTATTTGATACCAGCCACTGCTCTAGGCCATTAGTAGGTGTTCATTCATTTAATCTTTATTAAAACCTCATGAAGTAGTCATTATTATTATTAAACCATGAAAGAGAAGTCAAAAATGAGACAAGAAAATATTGAGCAACTTCCTAAAGTCACACAGCTCGTGATAGAGTGAAGATTAGTAATGAGCCTGGGAATTCTGGGTCCAAAACCCAAGCTTTAGACCACCATGTCATTTTGGCATCGTATATGTAAGCTATGCA
>NW_004524709.1:1828763-1852166 GCF_000260255.1 Octodon degus | reverse complement strand
GTGCCAACAAAAAAGACCTCAATGTTAGGAACTTTACAATCTAGAGGAGGAGACTCAGAAAAAAATTCAAATAAATATTTGTTACTTCCTAATATGGGTGGCATGATGAAGAGTGAAACAAGGCGGGTGATAGAAAGTAAGAGTGGGGAAGTGGAGGGAGGTACAATTTTAGGAGGTGCAATAAAAAACTAGAGTATTTAAATTTAAAAATTTGCTACAGTAAAAGTTACATTGCCATTAATCTCCCTCAAATACATCCTTTATTCCAAACAAACAGTACTTTCCTATTGCTCTTGCCACTTTTAGAAGCAGTTCCGAAAGGCCTCTATACCCTTCGTTCTGTTGTCATAACTACACCAGAGTCCTGGATTGATTCAAAACATTTCCTTTCCTGGTCATCTTGTCTTTGAGGAAGAGCCAGCAGCTGCACCATGCCAGATCCAGTGAATAAGGTGGGTGAGGGCACACCGTAACTCTTTATGTGCCTCCTTTCCACCGGGTGACATTCAGTGGCAGCATTTATAGTAGTTTTAATCACATCTCTTAATGACAGGCAGAAAAGAGGACTTCCAGAACTGCCTCAGAAAGCATCAAGAATGGTAAGCGAAGCAAACAGAGTTGGAGGACAGAGTGTATTTTGTGGGCATTAATAGCAAGGTGTCTTTTCTGTAATAATTTTCTTTTAAACATTCACTGTATATTTAGATTACATGCTATATACAGATGGTGCTGAAAGGTCTTTCTGAAGACATAACTGAGTGAACTCCAGGACGTATTAAATACAATAACTTGTACCCTCACCTTAGTTGATATCCATTTCTTTCCCATGTACTACTGCATTTCCCCTGCTTTCCATGGACCATTCTCTGAGTTCCTGCCTGAAACAGACAATACTAGCTATTGGAGAGTTGTTGAAAGTGGCACAGGAAGCCTGGCTCTGTACATTCAAAATGTTACAAACTGAAAACTGAAACCAGCCTTCTGATGAGTTCACTAAGTCACTTAAGAAACAGCAGGTTTCAGCAACAGACACTTCACCTCAGCACAGACAACATTTCCAATTGAGTCTTGTATACAAGTAAACACAACATTCATAGAAGTGCCCCTATTTTAGACCAGTGTCATGAGGCAGCAGTCTAAAGTTTCCTTGTTTAGATTACACTTATGGGGCCTAATTTTTCTATATCACTTTTTTTCCCCTAAAAAAAGAAGTCTATGAGGTAGAGTTTCACTCTACACCACCCACTGCACTTTGGTATTGAACAATGTCTAGACAGGACCCAGGCTCAGACCTGCTGACAGGTGAGCCCATGGCACCTGGCCTTTCTCTCCCTACATCTAGCCAACACTTAGGAATGCACCGGGTGGTGGTGGTGTTTTTAATGAGCATCTGAAAGTAGGCAGGAGTGTGATCTAAATGTCAGAAGAACTAGCCCAGGAAAGATGAGTTGAATCTAATGAATGACTTACAACTTCTCTCTTACAGTCTTTCACTTTCATTTTGGGAGTCCTGGCTAAGCTTTTATTTGGCTCAACATTTATTTGTATAATTTTGTTATTCTTTATTTCAAAGTCAACTTCAGTGGCTCAGCACCTGCCTGGCAAGCATGAGGCCCTAAATTTGATTGTGTGTACAAAAAAAATCTTATACTGTATAAAAGTCACAACTGCATGCTATTGTGTCCTTGTACTCAAGAATTTGTAGAAGAATCAAATTGCCAAAGGTTTCTCTTAATGAGCTCTGCAAAGAGTCCATCTGCCTTCTGTAGCCTGTAAAAGACACCACTGTTCAAATGGCACTGCCGTTTCTCCTGTCACTGTGGGGTTTTGCTTTCTTTTCTTTCACAAATGTCATCCTGACACTGAGTTCAGGCCACCATCTCGGAGGCCTGTTTTCCACACAGCTAGTTGCATTATGAGGTGGAGTAGGGGACCTCCATGCACATGCGGGAGTATTCATTGACGTCTGTACTCGCTCTGCTCTGTGATTCTACACAGTTAAGTAATGTGGTCTCTAAGTACCTGAGTAGGCTATTTTAGACTTCAGCAATGGCCAGTGTCACCATCCTTGGAGGACAACCAGGGAACCTAGAAATGCCAAATTAATTTTCATTTACCAGCTTCTACTTTCAGAGATGTAAAGCAAAAGCAAAGTGAAATCACGAAAAGCAGATCACACATACATTAGGCTCTGCATTACACCTGTTTTTTTCTTTTCTCTCTCTCTCTCTCTCTCTCTCTCTCTCTCTCTCTCTCTCTCTTTCTTTCTTTTTTGGTGGTGCTTGGGAATTGAACCTAGGGTTTTGCACAGAGTAGGGAAATGTTTCACTACTATGTGAAACCCATATGAAACACTGTGCATATGTGTTTCTTTACAGTCTTGTCAGAAAAATGAGATCTATCCAAAAACAAACAAGCAAACAAACATTTTCTACAAATATTGTGCTTCTACAAGGGAGACAGGATCAGTTTATTAAAAGAACTCCACATTTAATACTGCTGAGTTATTGTTTGCCAAGTTATTCATGAATGGGCTTCTTCAGGGGAAAAATACCAAACCAAATACTAACAAAAAAAAATTCTTTCTTTGGTAAGTAATTTTGAAAGAATGGCCATTTTCCAATAATGCTTTCTTTTTTCTCTCTTAGTTCTTTTTTTTTTTTTTTTTTTTCTTTTTGGCAGAACCGGGGATTGAACTCAGATCCTTGCATTTGCCAGTCAAATGCTTATCCTACTGAGCCATCTCCTCAGCCCTCTCTCTTAGTTCTTAATAAGTCCTGTTAGTTAGAGAAAGTCATCCCCACTCGATAATTTCTAGATCAAAGAGGGATTTGCAAATACCAGCCTTGCGATGTTGACTAATAGCTTAATCCATCAACCAACCAATGGTGGTACTGAATTCATTTACTAGTTTGTTGAACATATGTGTATATAACTCCTACTATGTGGCAGTCCATAAATGCTGGAAATAGGATAGGGAACTAACTACATACGTACCCCTCTTCCATGATGTTCATGGAGTGGTACACAAGACATATCAAAAACACTGCCAAATGTAACCATCTTTGGAGGACAGTGACAGAACCCAGAAAGGGCACAATTAAGTTTCATTTATGAACTTCTACTCTCGTAAGTGCATGCTGGAGAACCCCTCTCCATCCCTACCCACCCCAGTCCTCTTCTAGGGAGGGGAGGGACTTTTTGGTGAAACAGATCGATACAGATTTCATGAGCATAATAACAAATACCAAATTAGTGACTAGGGTCCAGGGAGATGGTTCAGTAGAATAAGCGCTTCCTGGCAAGTGCAAGGGCCTTGAGTTCAATTCCTTGTTCCACAAAAAAAAAGAAAAATAATTTTCTTTAATATTGTCCTCATCAAGGCAGAGAATTATGTAAAGCTATGTAGTTCTAAAAAAAAAAAAAAAAAAAAAAAAAAATCTCCCAAAGTAGTGGCTAATAAAGCAGATAATATTATCCAGAGGAAGGCTTTGTGGTTTGAGATATCATTTTCTTTCTAAGCATCTAAAATGTCAGAGGCACTGCCTTCCAAGGAGAGTCTAAGGTGAATTCAGTTATGAGTGCTTCACTGGGGTGGGGACTGGTACAGCACATGAGGACTAGAAGGAGGGACATAGGAGAGCTTGCCAGCTATAGTCAAGCCCCAGTAATATGAAATGATTTAATGAAAACAAATGAAGAGGTGAGATATGCCAAGTTCCTAAGACTCCTTAGTAAGTTCTAGGTTAGCTAAGGGTCATGCTTTTTCTTCTTGCTGTGAAGAGCTGGAAAAACACAAACCAGAATTAAAGACACTTGGCCTTGTCTACCAGTTAACTTGAAATAAGAGACACTTATGTTTGAGGGATAGTGTAGCTGTGGTTAGAAGGATGTCCCCTTGGAGGACCTGCCAATGTCTGGGTCCACCCTCTCACTTGCAATAAAGGGATGGAGCTCAGTCTCTTCTGAACATTCACCAGGAACTTCCATGGTTTACTCTGAAAGCAGCAGGTGTTAGCATACATCCATAAGAAAAAAGAAATCTTTCTGACATGATTTGAGAGAATCTTGGGGTGTTTTTATTTTAATTTTAATTTTTTCAGAGCAATGGCCATAAACACATAATGAAATGCTCCTCTTCCTCAAAGATAAATAACTAATTTTTTTCCTCCAGTAGTATCTTTCTTTTTTAAAAATCTACCTCATGAAGTCTTTGACAAGAACCATAGTGGTACTATCATCCTTCATCTCAAAGAGGAGCATGGCAGGGTGTTGGGAGGGAAGTCTTCAAAGTTTTCTTGGCTATCTACAGGACCACAAGCCCAGCTCCCAGACCACACGCAGACATGGTCTCAGCAGAAAAGAGAGGTGAAAATCCTCCCACTAAGGAGACTATTTTAACCCATTTGAAAGAACATTATCCTGAGAGGTAACTACAGAGATGCGCTAAAGTTATTTTAGGTCCTCCAAATGTTCCTGGTTGCTTCTTGGACCCTACTGCGTCAATTAAATATATATTCATCATGTCTCCTGAAAATTCAAATATGTATATTTAGAGTGTTTAGTTATGGTAGGTCATGTCCAGCTCTCATTAACAATTTCCAATGTTCGTGTGTGTGTGTGTGTGTGTGTGTGTGTGTGTGTGTAAATTTGAACAAACCCCGGATAAAGTTTACAACCTTCAACACATTCATAGACAATTTTATCTCTACAATCACTAAAATAAATAAATAAATAAAACCAACTTAAATGGAATCAACAGTAAAAGAGCTAAATTATAGATAACAGAATATTCATACAACTATACCTCATCTCATGAATGTGGGCGCACTGTCTGTATGCCAGGATTTCTTTAGCCATTGGTGATATTCAGCATATTGCAATTGAGTGCAATTACAGTTAGCTATAATTAAGAACAATTACAGCTTTTATTTCTCTACTTGTTCTTTAAAAGCACATTTGTAATAAAAACTTTTTTAAAGGTGAAGAATATAATTATACATCCTTATAACGTCTCAAATAATTAGTTTGACTAAAGTTTCTTCTGGAACAATTTTCATTTTAACTGTCAGAGCTGCCATTTATAGTCAATGGAACATACTTAAAAAAAATTCTATCATTAACCTTTTTCACCCTATATAGCTGTATAGGAATTATTGGTACAAATTAAAGTTCTTCAGTATTTAAATCTCTAGGGCTCACTGCAAGCTATAAAATGTTTCCTCTTTCTTTATGTGTATCTGTGTGCACCTACCTATACGTACAAGTGTCTTTGAACAAAAAAAGAAACGTATTATTTGTAGACAATGTTTGCCTAATAAGGATTTTGAGAAAAAGTTGCTTTTTATAAGAAAAGTATCTTCTCTACTTTATATGTTACAGAATACTGCTTTCTGTTTAGTGCACATTTATACATGCTCCAAACCAAGAAGTTCCTGCACTGTGACAAATCTCCCCCACAATTTAAAAACCCAGGGAGCACATGATCAATATCAACCTAATTAGGATTAGTGAAATGCTCCTTTCTTCTAAATTTAGGTTGCTTCTCAACTTTACTTCATTGGTGTTTGTCTTCTGTGCAGGACTGTAAATTCCAGAAGGGTAGCGACTTAATTGTGTTTATCTCTGTCACCAGGGTTCCAGACTGAGAGTGGCTGGTGCGATGCACCCAATATATCAAACATGTTGAGTCAATGAAAAGGACTTCTGGTCATTTATGTTGGGAATAATTGAAAATTAAACATCTGAATGACTTTGACGATAAAAGCAAATTAGATAATATGATCTTGTAAATTAAGGATATTTTCACTACTGATCCTGTTGTATTAGCAATCTTGGGAAAACACTCTTAGGCTAAATCTATGCTTCTTGGGATTGAGTGATTGGAATAAATCGTCTCTTAAGGTCTTTTACAACCTTGATATTACTTAATAGTTTACCCCACCTAGAAGACATCCTAATAGCAATTAATATAAGGTAAAAATGGGCGTGTATGGTTGCAAGAGAGCAGGCAAATAACAAGCTTGCTCAGAGGGTAGACTGCAAGCAACGAAAACGCTGATATATAGAGAAATTTGTTTAAAAAATAAATAAAAAAGAAATTTGTTAAGAAAAATACCCTCAAAATTCCATACATTGAAATGATACTTGGATATAATTTATATTGTAAAATTTATCATTTATTCCATAACAGCCACAAATTAGTATGCACTTACTATGTTTTAATTACTTTACATTTTTTATATTCTCTACAACACTGTCAAATTGTTTTTAATTGTTATGCCCATCTTTCATATAAGGAAGCTGAGGCTCAGATAAGTCAAGTACAGGAGTCCAGGCCTATCCAAATCCATGGTTAAAACAAGAAAATGAAAAAAAGCATTTCTAGTCATGGCAAGAGACACTAAAAATAGGATAATAATCAGACTGAATCTCTATTTATAGCAATCTTTAAGCCAAAAGGAAAGAAATAGGAATCTAAGAAAAGTTTCACTCTCCAATTTTATTTCCTAAGTCTATACTGGTTCTCAAGTATAGAAATTTTCTAAGGAAAAGGTCTTCTTGTTAGTCACTTCTGCTTCACTGTGACACAACAATCCAACCCACAACTTAAAGGAGAGCCTAATTTGGCTCCCTGTTTCAAGGGCTTGGGTCTTGGTCAACCAGTTCTAAGGAGAAATATCATGGTAGAAGGACACAGCAGAGAAAAGATGCTTATTTCATGGTGGCTGGGAAGCAGAGCAGGAGAATAATACCAGACAGGAAGGGGCCAGGGGTCATTGGTATAGCATCCAAGGTCACCCCTCCATGACCTACCAAGTCATACTCAGAAGACTGCTTTAGTATCTGGGTGACTCCCAAGGACATCAAGTTGACACAATCAGTCTTGACGTCTTTGTATATATTAGGAGTTCTGAGAACACATACAGAGGTAAAATGGTATGTCTCAGCATTGGGTATAGAATTAAGTGTTAGTTTAAACTTCCTATGGATATGTGCCCTCCCAAGTATATAGGAAGGTGTGGACATGAACATTCTTTGGCACCATCTATAAGAGAAACAATCTAAATGGTTATGAATAAGGTAATGACTAAATGAACTATGCTGTGGATATTATGAATAATCTATGGAGTGATTAAAATGTGAGGCAGATGTCAATGTTTTAAAATGGATAGAATTACAAGACATGTTGAGTAATGAAAAGAACAAGTCATAGAATAATACAGTTCAATTTAAGGATGTTTATGTTTAAAATAAAAAACACAGAATAAGATGTTCTATTGATATATTTGAATCTGGACACAGACAGCAACAGGCCTAAAAGCAAACCTAGCAGCCTTATGAAGTGCTGGTTTCTACGAAGAGGAAACATTGGGAACACGGCACCTTGTGCCAGCAACCTGCCTCCTACCCTGGGCAACCAGTGCCAGGGGCTCCCTCCATTCACTGTGCCTTTGGCTAGGCCACCTCCAGCCAAACTGTCAATGTGTCACAGCAAGTGAACATGGCTTGGACACAATCTGACTCTAGCAAGGGGACAGGAATCTGGGTGGTGCCCTGAACCTGTCTATGGGTTGCCTGTCCTCCAGGTGAGCTATGGAGGAGCCCCAGACTCCAGGGCAAGCAAATTCATCACTTAAAGCTCTGATCTTTCACACAGGGACCCTTCATTAAGGGCCACCATGGGGAGACTGGGGGCTATTCTATAGCGCAGACCCCTATTCCCACAAAAACTTTTCACAAAACAAGGACAGTTTATATAAAAAAATTCACTGAGCTTTCTCAGGCTGGCTTACTGGTAGATTCCTGACATGTTTTCCAGGTCAGCCTTTATATATTGACTTCTTTATAGATGCCCTCAAGTAGCCAGCCAAATTAAAGTATCCTACAGAGGACTCTTTTTATACAGAATGTGATCAATATTTTCTTTTTTATTTATAAATTTCTACTTTCATGAATTGGGTTTGCTTATTGGAAAATTTCATCAGTAACAGAATTCTAGTAGTAAGGGATAAACAGAAAGGGATTATGTATTTTTACTAATAAAAACTAACTTCTAGATGATCAAAGTGACCTGGAATATTTAAGTAATCATTTCCTCTTTTATTTCATTCCCTAGGAATAGAAGATTTGTTTATTTCTGAGATGGTGGACTGGTAGAACACTGATATCCCAGAAATAGCACTAAAGAGTTGCAAAATATAAAATGAAAGCAAGCTCTTCAGTAGGACGTATCATTTTTCATATATGTGTAGTCAGGTCCTCTCACTGAGATTGGGAAATGACTGAGGAGGTTCAAAGAAATTGTCACTTTGCTCTAAGGAACATAACCTCCCACTTCTCTAACTAAAATTTCCTCCCTCCTCCCCTTCTTTCACTCCTAGCTTCACTAATATAACTGGCACATAATCATAAACTACATATACTTACTCTGTACAACTTGGAAATTTTGCCCCATGTGGAATTACTGCCACAATCAAAATAAGGAATGTACCCTTGAAGTTTGTAATTGTTCCTTATGACGTCTTTCTCTCATTTCCCTTGTCTCTAAGTAACCACTAATCTGCCTTCTGTCACTCCATGTTAGTTTCTTTTCTTTTCTTTTTTTAAATGTATTCAGTACAGGGCCTACAGGGTCTCACTACACAGATTGGACTCGTAGTGATCCTCCTGTTTTCAGCCTCCCAAGCACTGAGATTACAGGCACACGCCACATGTCCAGTGTCATTCGAATCCCAGTGCACCCCAGGGTGGGACTGGCATGGCACGCTGCAGATCAAACCCCAGTCTCTGCTTTGCCTAAGCAGGTGCTTTACTCCACTGAGCTATCCTTTTTTTGAAGGGGGCTTCATTTCTCAGCATTGCTATTTTGATATACATATATATATATATATATATATATATATAATCATAAACTACATATACTTACTCTGTACTTACTTGTACTTTTAGGGAAGGGTTTACCAGGTATTCAGGGTCTCACTACTAGACTGGACTTATAGTGATCCACTTGTTTACAGCCTACCAAGAGCTGGGATCATAGGTGCTTGCTACCAAGCCCAGTCTCAATTGCCATCTCAGCATGCCCTGGGGGCAGGGTCAGCACAGCAAGCCTTGGGATCAAACCCCCAGCCCCTGTGCCTGCCTGTTTGGGCACTTTAATCTGCTGAGCTATTTTGGCTGGCCCTGAGATTCACATATATTGTAGCATGTTTCAGTGATTTATTCCTTTTCTCTAAGCAGCAGTTTGCTTATTGATTCTCTCCTTGGTAGATGTGTGAATGTCTTCCCCAACTCCATGCCTTATCTTTTCCTTTTATTAGAGATGTCTCCCAAAGAAGATTATTTTGATGAAGTCCAATTTACTACTCTTTTGCTCATGTCTCTAGAGCTCTATGATAAAAATTCTTTGCCTATCCAAAATCACAAAAATTTTACTCCAATTCTGTCTTCTAGACACTTTATAGTTTTATATTTGAGTCTATGATCATCTTTAGCTCATCTTAAAATTTGGCAAGAATTAAAATTTTTTATTTGTATATGGGTACCCAATTGGTACAGTGGTCCAGCAGTATATACTGAAAATTTTATAGTTTGCAAGTGAATTGCCTTTGTATCTTTGTTGGAAATCAGTTAATAAATATAGGATTTCCTTATTCATTTGTTTATTGGTTGGTTGGTTGATTTTGAGACAGGGTCTCATTATGCAGTGTAGGCTGGCCTTGAATTCACTTATGTAGCCTTGGCTAGCATCTAATTTACAGAGATTCTCCTGCTTCAGCCTCCAGAGTGCTTGGATTATAGGTGTGCATCATCATGCCAAACTTGAGGGCTTTTTTCTTACAAGCATACGTTCTCTATTTTTTGCCCTGATCTGTATCTATTTTTGTATTAGTACCATACAGTTTTGATTACTTTATCTTGATAATAAGTTTAAAAATCTTAAAAATGGTTTTTCAATTTTATTCTTTATGATATTTATTTTACATTATTCATATTTCCATAGGAATTTTAGTCAATTTCTATCTAATATTCCAGGAAAGTTCATGATTTTCACTGCATTAAATTGGTAGGTCTATTTGGAAAGAATTGACTTCTTACCAATACTGAGCTGTGTGACCCTAAATCCAATGTGTCTATACATTTGAGTCTTCTCTAATTTCTCACTATAATGTTTTGAGTGTACAAATTTCTACCCTTTTTTATATTAAGCCCAGTACAACACTGTGGATCATACCTTAGCTGGTGTAGTTACACTGAAACATAGTTTATTTCCATATACATGTATATCTCATATCTTATCAATTAAAAATACTTATTTGTTTTAGTAGAATTTAAAAATTTTTTAAATCAAGATTTCTACACAGATAATCATATTTGCAATTAGACAACCTACTTTCTTACTTTTCAGTAAAAGCATCATTTATGTTGAACTTTCCATGCATGCAATGGACAGAAGCTCCAGTATAATGTTCAATGGAAATGGGGAGGGTGGACGCCACTGTCTTATTCTTATAAATGAGTAAAATCTTTCAGTCTTTCATTATGCCATATGATATCACCAGTACCTATTTTGGCTATTTGGCTGAAAACATTTCACATGGAGAACAATAGCTTCTATCCCTAGTTTTCTGAGGGTTTATCAGAAATGGAGGTGGATTTTGTTTTTTCAAATCCTTTTCTCCAAATGCTGAAATGATCATGTGATTTTGTTCTTTTAGTCTGTTAATATGGTGAATTATGTAAACTCACTTTAGATTATCACATTTAGTTTTCATTCCTGGCATAATTCATCATATAGTCTTGATTTATTTGCCTTTTAATAAATGGCTGTATTTAATTTGCTAAAATTTTGTTTAAAAATTTTATATCCATGGTTACAAGAGCTATTGCACTGTAGCTTTTTTTTCTGATAGTATCTTTGATTGTGGCAACAGAGTGATGATAGACTCAATGATGAGCTGGAACCATTTTCCTCTATTTTAAATTTGTGGAAGACTTGTGTGGTATTATTTTTGCCTTCCATATTTGGTAGAATTTGCCAGCGCAATGTGGTGATATGGAATTTCTTTAAGAAAATTTTAATTTCAGTTTCCTACTAGAAGAAGGGCCATTCAGGTATCCATTTCTTCTTAAAGGATAGAAAATTTGTGTCTCTTATTAAATTTGTTGTATTATCTACGTCATCTAAGTTAGGAGTAAACTTAACAGCTAAAAACTGAGACTATTTTTTCCACTGTTAGATTTAAAAAGTGTGATATAAACGATAGATACTCCTTACAGATAAAACATGTTTTAATCTATCTTGCTATAGAAAAAGTTCGATGCTTCTGATTAATGTTTTCAAATTTATTGGCAGAAAGTTGCATAATTACCTTTTAATATCTGTGGAATCTCTAACAATGTCATATCTTTTGTTTTTAACATTAAGTATGTTTTTGTCTCTCCTATCACTCTAGCTAGAGATTTAACAATTTTATTGATCTAACAATCAGTATTTGGTTGCATTAATTTTTGGTGTTGTTTTGTCTTCTTTTTTTATGTAAGATTACTGTACTTCCTTATAAGAGGAATGTTGCAACAACTTTTACAGGTGTCGACCAACCTTTTCTCAAACTAGGCACGTATCAAGTCTAGCATCATTGTTTTCTATTCTACTATGATCTTTATTGTGTTTACTCTTCTTACTTTGTGTTTATTTGGCTCTTTTTTTCTTGGTTTCTGAATGTGGAGGAAAAAGTCACTGATTCATAATTTTTACTTTCTTGTAAAATTAGGGTATACTGCTAAGAGGCTCCCTATACTGCTCTTTAGTGTAACCTCATACTTTTTATATGCTGTGTTTTTATTTTTATCTAATTCAAAACACTTTCTAACTCCCATTTGATTTATTTGATCTTTTGATTATTTAGAAGCATGTTACTTTAAGTATTTCAAACTTTCCTGTTATTAATTTCTAATTCCATTTTTGTCATTTATGTACTTTGTGTTACTTAAACACTTTAAAATTCATTGAGACTTGTCTTATGGCCTAGAATTTGGTCTCTCTTGTTAACTAAGTTCTGCATGTACTTGTACGGAATGTGTATTTTGTTGCTGTATGTAATGCTTTACAAATGTCAATTAAGTCAAGTTGTTTCAAGTGTTGTTCAAATATTTTATATGTGTGCTGATCTCTTTGTTATTTGTTATATCAGTTATTGAGAGAAGAATGTTGAATTCTCTTACTATTCTGGATTTGTCTATTTTTCCTATCACTTTTTGTTTTGCTGTATTTTCAATGTCTACTATTAAATATATAAAATTTAGGATTACTCTATCCACCAGATAAATTGCTAGAACAACTGCTTTATTATTATCAGATGATAATAGTCTTTGCCCTAAAATCTACTTTGTTTGCAATTAATAGAGCCACTCTAATTTTATTTAGATTAAATTCATTCATTTCTTGGCACATTAGTTTCTTAGGGTTGCTGAAAGAAAATACCAGAAAATTTATAACTCAATAGAAATTTATGTTCTCATAGTTCTAAAAGGCAGAACTCCAAGATTAAGGCATCTGCATGGCAATGTTCTCATTGAAAAACATAAACTGAGGAAGTTCCAGATAGCACCATGCAAATCACCTAAGTTAGGGTGAGTAAGATTCTGTGTATAATCCAGCTTGGGAAAATTCCTGTAGACCCGTGGTACTAGAAAACAAGCTATTTCTTTCAAAGGACAATGATAAATCACACATATGATAGACACCCCCAGAATAAAATAAAAAGACAATACACTTAAGGACCATAGGTCTACATTATGTTCATAACTCAGCAGGAAAATTTCCATCTGCTCTCAGGGCCCAACAATAATTCTCTGTGGTACACTCCACCCTCTGGCCACCAGACCCTGAGCTGGGCCCTGCCCCTGGGCCTGTGGAGACCACACAGGCACCTCCTCTGGGCCTGCCCGTTCAGCCCCTCCCTCTCTTCTGTGCCTCTGCAGTCATTCTTCCCTTTCCTTGAAGGACAGAACATGCTTACACTTGATTAGCTCCAGCAGCCTGATTGCTGCTTGCAAAAGTCTGACAGCCTTCTTTCGTTCATGCTGTCTCTTTTCGCCTCAGAACAATCTGTCAGTGTTTCTGCAGACACAGTATTTTCAAAAACCTTGCTGATCTTCTGGGATGTCAGGGGATCCATGTCATTACACAACAGGACTGGCTGCAGATCCTCCTTGGATAGCTCTTCTCTATTCCTGGCGTCTGCTGGGATGGCTGGACCATGCGTCATACTGCTAATCTCTTCAGTAAGGGTTTGTCTAGCCCCACCCTTGGCCCTGTCTCCAGAGCACACTCTCTGGAAGATTAAGGGGTTTGCAAATCATTAAGTACTAGTTGTTTTGGCTTAACAATTTCCCCCTTAATGTATTTTTTTTCTTCTCTTGTTGTACTATAAGCAACATGGGGAAATCAGGCCATACTCTTAGCTAAACATTCATATTCACTGCTTATAAATTCTATTTTCCACTAAATCTTACAATGCAATGTGGCCAAGTTTCCTGTCATTTCCTAAGGAGGATTGCTTTTCCTCCAGTGTCTAATAACATGTTTTTTCTAAAATCTCATCATAAGCAACTAAGATATTCATATTTCTACCAACATTGCGCTCATGATGATACATGCAGTTTATAAGATGATAGAAACTTTTGCTACTCCAGTCTTCATTCCTTCTGAGCCCTCAACACAATCATCTTAAGTGTCCATATTTCTACCAACAATCCTAAAGGCAATCTAGGCTTTTTCTATCATATGCCTTAAAATTCTTTTAGTCTCTACACACCACCAAAGTCAAAGCACTTCCACATTGTTAAGTATTTATACAATAGTACCACTTCCCAGTACCAAATTTGTATTAGTTTCCAAGGGAGGCTATCATTAATAATCAATAACTAGGTAGCTTAAATCAAAGAAATTTATTGTTTCACAATGTTGGAAGCCGTAAACCTGAGATCAAGGCATTGGCAGGGCCATACTCTGTCTGAAGATTGTGGAAGAAGAACCTTTGCTATTTCTTACCTTCTGGTGTTTGCCAACAAGTTTTGGCATTCCTTGGCTTGCAACTGAACTATTCCAGTCTGCTCTGTTGTCATGTTTCCTTCTGTCTGGGAGGCTGTGATTCTTTTCTTCTTCTTATAGCAATACTAGTCATATTTGATTTATGACCCACCCTAATCTAGAATGCTTTCATCTTAACTAATTATATTTTCAAAGACTCTATTTCCAAATAAGGTCATATGCTGAAATTCTGGAGAGACACAAGTTCTAAGTGCACACTATCCATCCCAGGGTACATAGTGCATCTCTTCCATCCCTTTCCTATTGCCCTGTTATCATGATTTTACATTAGCAGTGGATTCTTGAAGGCAGTGTAGCTAGTAGTTGAGTCTTGCTCCATTCATGGTTTACTATATCCCCTTTTGGAGGCAAGACCCTTCAGTGTACTACACCCATTATTCTGAAACCCTTGAGGCTGTCAGGCTGTTGAGAACAGGCACTATTTTCAGCTTCATGCGGGGTTCCAGTCACTGTTACCTCTGGTCCTTGAGACTCTTCTCTCCCCAGCTTTCAGGAGTTTCTTGCCAAGTACATCCTGGTTAGGACTGTACTGATTACTGAAGAGGGACTTTCCAGACTTTTTCTGTATGCCTATCAGCTCTTCAGGATTTTCCCAGGAATTCTGACCACCCCATTGTTGGGTTCTGGGCTTTAGCTCCTCAGTCCAGCTGCTCCAACAAATTCCTCCTTCTTTCCCCATCCTCCCATTTCCTCAGTCATAGCCTGTAAACTCTTCAAGACAGTAAGCTGATAATCAAATTATTGTAGAGAACCCATAAATATGCACAATATTATGTGTTAAGGAAATAAACTTTGAAGAATATAAACTTGGATCATTTACAACTCATTTCATTTGTTCTCCATCTCTAAAGGTTCATTGTCCTTCACTGTCTGGGGTCCATACATTACAAACTACTTTTCTTCAAATATATATTTAAATTATTTAATATATTTTAAGAATGCTAATGGCCAGGAATTAAATATCTTAAAAATAACAGATTTCATCTTACACAATTTTTCTATTATATTTCACAACATAGTCAATGCATTTTGTCTTTTCTAGACTGTTTCATTGGATAGGATTGTAAGTTGAGTCCCTTTTACTCCAGCATGGTTAGAAGTACAAATCTCTCAGATGATTTTTTTTTTGTACTTAAAACTAAGTATTCAACTTCACAATCACAGGTGAAGTCAAAATATGTAGGGTGGGGGCCAGATGTGGCAGTACATGCTCATAATCCCACTGCTTTGGGATGCTGAGGCAGAAGTATCACAAGTTCTAGCCTAGCCCAGGCAATGTAGGGACTTAGTGAGATCCTGTCTCAAAATATTTAAAAGGGGCCAAGTATGAAGCTTAGTGCAAAGCCCCCAGGTTCAATCTGCAGTACTGGCAAAACGAAACAAAGCAAAACAAACTTAAGGTAGATAACACTGTCAAGAGAGTGAGATAACTGACCTCTCTTTCTATAAAATATCTTTTTAGCCTAAGTCCATGAAGGGCCTCAGCAGCATAATGGGGGCTCCGGAGCTCATTCAGCTGGGTTCAGATCTTGGTCTGACTGTTGCTCAGGTGTATGACTTTAGGCAGGTTCCCTCACTCTTCTAACTCAGGATCTCATCCCGGCCATGTAAATAGATAGTCTCTGGACTCTTGGGGGTGTTTCCCTCCTTGTATCCTCCCTCAGCACAGTGGCAGGCATGGAGCAGTCAGTGCCTTCGATTCTTAATCAGCATTGGCTCTTATTATTACATCTCTTGCACAATCTTGCCTGGAGACTGCATGAGTGAGAAATGTAGGAGGAAGTCTTTTAAAATACATCTTTCCGTTTCTAGGTGCATAGGCATTTTCTAGTTTATAAACAGAATGAAACCATACTAGGTACCTGTGGGTCCATTATCGAATGATGACAGGCAGACTTTGATACAGAACAAGTTTGCAAATGGTCTGGGTGCTATTTAAGACATTATTCCTGACATACTGCCTGTTTTCAATACAAATTACTTTTTTGTGGTAGGGCACTTTATAGCTGATCACAACATATTACTTTTCTAGTTAATCACATATACCCTACGTTCGAACAAGCTTCTATGATTAACAGTCTATGAATAAGCACTACTGAAATGATTGAAAGTTGGTTATATAAACTTGTACCTATGAAGTCTCTGTGTTAGAGGAATTTTCACATTATCTTTTAAAAGTCCCCATAAATCTGTGGCTTTGATAAAGAGGATCCACTTTAGAACAATAGCAGAAAAATCAAGTTACTCTGAGACTATGTGGTCAGGCTACTTACAATATCAAAGCTTAGCAATTTCAGACATTATATTAAAGCCATTATGTTGGCACTATTGAACTGGTCAGATCATTCATCTGAGGAAATCTAGTAACATTTTACCAACTTTTCTACTCAGACCTTAATTTTATTCTCTTTGTCTCTTTATAATTCATATTGAGTTTCCCATTCTATCTTCCCTTTGTAGAGCAATATTTGGCTTCTGGCCCAAAGTGGTAAACTTCAGAGACTGCCTCAAATTCTCTCTAGACCCAAATAAAAAAAAATCTATCACTTGGACTTTCTTTGCCCTATAAGAATCAGGCTAAAAACATTTTATTGCTGGAAGTGTCTTTAAGGTTGTGAGTCACATTCATTTCTGTTATGGCTAGCACAGTCACTCTGGTCTAGGATATCTGTCTGATTTTAGAAGCTATAAGGAGCTCCCTGTGCCCACCTCCCTATGCATTATACATGGTCACTGTGTTGGGGTCCAGCAGCCCTGTATAAGCCCACTTTTGGTTCAGTGTCCTTATAAATCTTTCATTCCGCTCCTGCCTGAGTTCTGGCATTCAGCTACTTGACTGCGTAGCAGTTGATATGGCAACCATTGGGATTGTGAAGTGACTGTTGGGTGCCTCAGATATCATTACACTGGTATAATCTCAGGGCTCAAATAATTAAGATCTTTCTATATGTGTAATTGCTCCCAAGCCGCTCGGTGACTTGCTGTGTGGCCTTGAGCTAGTAATTTACCCTGTTTTGGATCTCTGTGTGAAATGCCTTGCATCTATGACATAAGAAGAATCATACTGACCTCCCTCCTTGGGCTTTGAGCCAGATTAATTTATTGCTGTAGTTAAAGGGTAGTTAAATTATAATTCTTGCTTCAAAGCTGAGTTTTAGATTGTTCTGTTCGAATGCTACCGGCATGTCCAAAAGGAGCCAGGTTACAAAGCACAGAGTAAACAATCACAAGGAAAGGAAGATAACAAAAGGTGATACCAGCATTGTCCTCTTTGCCATGTTCCTGCTTATTCTTATTAAATTTATTTAATAATAAATAGCTATTATTTCTATCTGGAAGTAAGGACTGACAGACCTAGGCCTCTGTAAGAAGCATAACACTTTCCTATGTTTGTCTCTTATAAAGACAAATATAATTTTATCTTTTCTATTCATACCTAAGTTCTACAAAATGTAGGGGTGATATTGTTAGCATCCTTGTGAATCTGAGCAACAGGTAGGGACTGGTGACACGGGGGAACTTCTGGTGGTCAAAATTCACTGTGTGTCACACATGGTTCAAGTTACAGTGGGAATTTATTTTAAGTTAGTATATGAGGCAAGTGACATCCATTTGAGTAAATACTTAATAAGACTATTTGGGTAATGGAACACTCTGGTAATTTGAAATTACTATTCCTAGGATTTATTGCTCAACAGCCTCTGAGAGTGAAGTAACACACTGTGAACAGGCACAGTCTAGAAGGGCAAAAGAGAGTACTTTCCCTTGTGAATGAAGGGAATTTCAGGGACTTATTCTGGACACCTGTGTTTAATGTCAGGGTGAGGAGATAAGATGCAGACGGAGGTGTGAAGTGTGGAGGGGAGATACAGAAAGGACATGGGCTGTCTCTGTGCTGCATGTGTCTTGACCACAGGGAAACTGGGGCCAAGCTTCTAGTTGGGTAAGTGATTGTTGCGGTTTGTGTCTAGTTGTCCCCTGCAGCTTCTGGAGTTTGTGATTGATTATTGTGGGTGTGGATGCTGCACCTGCCCTGGGGCAGGTAATTTGCATTACAATGTAAGGAGGAGAGAGAGGCTGGCTAGCTGCCTGAGCTGCTGCCAATCCCCTTTTGCTCTCTTGCTCTTTGCTGCTGCCATGAAAGGTTGCCCTCTGCCATGTGCCGCTCTGCCTTGGAGCCAGCTGAGTTTGGACTGAAGCCTCCACTGACTGTGAGCTAAAGAACCCTTTCTTCCTTCGTTTTAGATGCTGGGTATTTGTCCCAGCAATGAGAGAAGAGTAATGGAGACAGTGATCTTGGACAAGTCACTTGACATCTGTCATCTTGAATTCTTGCTCAATTTCTGATTGGGAACCTAAAAAAATCTTAGCAACTACTTTAATTTTTAGTAAAACCATGCCCCTCCTTTTCATACTAGTTATGTCTTTATCTGAAATATGGAGTCTAAAAGAAACAACAAGAACAAACATAGATAATTAAGAATTTCTGTTTAGAGGAGGAGGAATTTAATAAAGGTTTTATTGCAGACCATTGCCTGGGCTACTGGATGAGCATCCATAGCTTGGAATAATACAAAACCTTTAGGAAAAACTTAGTTTTAAAGAATAAGCCCTGGGGCTGGAGAGATGGCTCAGTGGTCTAAGGCACCTACTTAGAACAAGCTTGGCAAAGCATCAGGGACCGCGGTTCAATCCCCCAGCACCACATGCCAGCCAGCCCCGCCCCCTGGTGGGCTGAGCTGGCCACACACACACACCACACTCTCTCTCTCTCTCTCTCTCTCTCTCAAATAAATAAAAATAAAAAATAAAAAAAATAAAATTATCTTTAAAAAAAAATAAAATAAAGAATAAGCCCTGAAAAAATACTACCCAAGGGAAATAGTCACAAGACTTTACATTTGTCTAGCTCTCAGTATAGATCGTGACATTTGGTCCTCCCCAAGGATTCTGTGAGGATTGATGGCCCAATATTAACAACACTTTACAGATGAAACAACAGGCTGAGAGTGATTAACAGACTCTTCCAAGATCACAGAGGTAATAAGTGACAGAACCCAGACACAAAGCCAGAGGTGACCTGACCTCAAGGCTTGTTTCTCTGTAAATTCAGCCAGCTGCACATCTAGCTAATCAACAGAGAAGCAGGACCATCAAGTATTAGAATGAATGAGGCCTGAAGTCAGACGTGGAGTGAAGTCCAGCTCTGTGACTTAACATCCATCCAAATTATGTCAACTACCTGTTCTAGTTCATCTATAAATAGGAAACATGATACAGAGCTCTCAGCTTGTAGAAAGGATATAATTACATGAGCTATTGTAAAAAATCTAGTACTGCATCTGACACAGAAGAAATTTAGTAAAACATGAAAGGGATGCAAAACTGATTAAGATGCAATAGGCATATGTACCAAGTCCCCAAGATAAATGTAATTATTATGTATTACAAACATATACTAAGAAAAAGAAACTATAAAATGATAACATTTAAATAAGAAGAATTGTGCTTATTATTACTAAGTGATGCAAGCAAACCTTTTCCTTTTTTATTTTTTAAGAAAATCATTTAGATTCTGCCATATCTAATCCTAGCAGCTACTCTTTCAAATCTGTTTTAGGGGAAGAAATACCAATTCTTCCATGGAGTTGGAAGAATAACAAAGTTGGTTGTGTGCAGCTTGCCCCCAAAATAACCTTCTTTGGCTGAGGATTTATATCCAGGAGGGTTAGAAACAGTCTGTTCCCAGCTGTTCACATTAATGTATGGGAAAAGCAATATGTATAATCCTACAGGGATAATCCAAAAATTATTTACATTTGTTCTCATTTAAAGTATATATATGTCTAATCTTTTGGAAATAACTTCAAAAAAATAGAATCTCTCTCTTTCTCCTTCCCTCCCTCCCCCTCTCCCTTATCCCTTTCTCCTTCTCTTTCTCTCCCTTTCCCCCACCCTTTCTCCTCACTCTCTCTCCTCTCTCCCTCCCTCCCTTAACCCTCTCTAACCCTCTCTCCCCTTGCCACCCTCTCTCTGAATGTTAACCTTTCCTACCACATGCGTCTCTTGGATGCTTTTCCTCTTCTCTGTGGATGTGGAAGATACCATCTCATGCACTGATGTGGACAACCAAAACCTGAGCTCATTTCCTACCTCCAAGGCAGATGGAGTTCAGTGGTTCAAAAGTATTCTTTTTCTTCAGCAAATGGGAAAATAGTATTCAAATTAAAAAGTTGCGGGCCAGCCTGATAGCTCAGTAGACTAAAGTGCCTGCTTAGGCAGAGCACAGTGGCTGGGATTCGACCCTGGGGTGCAGCGCTGCCCCTGCCCCCCCCACCACCACCACATGCTGAGACAGAGATTGAGACTGGGCGTGGTGACTTGTGTCTGTAATCCTAGCACTTGGGAGACTGAAAACAGGAAAATCACTTACAAGTCTGATCTACATAGTGAGACCCTGTAGACCCTGTCCTAAATACAGAAAATAAAAAAATAAATAAATAGTTGCATCCGCCTTAATCAGGTTGGGTGAAAACATCAGCGACAACAGTCTAAAGAATTAGTTGTAATAATAAACAACTGAATTTTATGTTATACTGTTTAACGTACAAAATGCTCTTTCCCTGACATTCTGTGAAGTTCAGCTGGCCTGGTGAGTGAGCCTAGATGGTGTGACTGCTCAGTAACAGTCACAGAGAGAGGTTCAATCTCACCACCTTGAACTCCACATCTGTGCTCTTTCCTGCATGCCTTATTATCTGTCCTGTGGAGAGGTCATCCTGAGCAATCCACATGCAGGCGTAAAGTCATAGGGAAATGCTCCTGATTTCTACAGGTCTGGACATAATTGTTTGGCTCTTCTTTGAATATGGCATGTTCATCCTCTTTGGCTATTAAATCTGTTCTCATTTTGAACTAGACAGAGAAAAGGCAGGGAAACTAAGCACATCCATTAGACATGAAAGTCCCATCAGTTGAGGTGTTGGGGAAAAGCTCATCATTTCTATCCTTTACACCTCAGGAATCTGCATGCTTTGGATTTGAAGCTTGAAGACTAAGCTTAAAGTTGACTACAATTTATTAAGAATCCTTCTAGGTGCTTCCCATATTTGTCACCCGTAGAATATATTGTATACTCTTCAAGAAAGAAAGCCTTGGGGCTGGGGAGATGGCTCAGTAGAATAAGTGCTTGCCTGGCAAGTGCAAGGATCTGAGTTCAATCCTCGGTTCCACCAAAAAAAAAAAAAAAAAAAGCAAGCCTTTTTTGCAGATGCGATATTTAATTTTTCTAAGCATCAGAAGCAGAACTCAAGGTGGTGTCACTTTGGTGTCGTATCTTGCAGAAACTTTCTCTGAGAGGGGAGTGAGCCTCAGGCTGTCCTGGCCAGCAGGTCCATAATCAGGGGTAGTTACACTCAGTTCTTAGTATGTGCCTAGGTCTGAACATTTGCCTGTTACTTTTATTGGGAATCAAAGTACCTTCAGACATAGGCCAGAGATTGCTGGGGCTTTTCTGACATAAAAGTTATCCTTTGGATCTTGCATATTTCTCATGACCAGATCCTTTTTTCTGATGGACTGTTGAAAACCTCTGCTTTTAATGAAGAAACTATTCACAATACTACACACTTTCTTGGGCATGGGGAAAAGTATAATCTGCTGTGATAAACATCAGCTTACTTATGACTATTGTACCATGCTGCCCAGGAAAGAAAAACCTCAGAGCCCCATAAGTAAGGTATAGTACACGATTTATCTGAAACTTCATTATGTGTAGATTAACTCCTGAAAAATGCCTCCATCCCATGGAATTACTGGGAAGGGCTGAAAACAACAAAAAAGAATATCCATGTATTTTGGAGTGAAAATCCCTGGGGCTTAGTTATTTTTCTGTGAGATCTACTCACATGAAATTTTATATTAAAGGATTTTAAGTTTCACACCTTTTCTTGCTGTCTTCTTTGAGAAGGTTTCACATTAAGAATTTTATGTTCCTTAACTAGATCAGAAACATACAGAAGGATGCCAGGCCTTCTCCTTGACCAGCTGATGCCTCTCCTCAGGGGGTAAGTGCACTCATTTGTTTAATGAACACTTACCCAGAGTCTGTGTTTTTCTAGGGCAGGAAAGAGCAAGGGAGGGCTACAAAGGAGAAAGTGGTGTGGTTCCCTCCTCAAGAAGCTCCCCATGCACTGGGAAGATCTACTATGCTGGAAAATATAAAAAACTGAAACTAGAAGAAAGACGTAGAACATGGTAGAGGCTTTCAGAAAAGAGTTACTACTTTTGGTGATGAGTATGTCTTCTGCATCTTAAAAGACAGTCAGGAAAACTAGAAATACAGTGTTTTAAGTAGCTCAGTCAAAGACTTGAAGGAAAAGTTTTACAAGTTTGGGGGACACAGACCTTCCACAGTTGCTTCAAATCATAAGTCTGGAACACAGAGAAGAATTGATAAAGGAGGCTGGACAGGGCAAACTTTGCTTTTCTCTTTGCACAGAAAAATGTCTCACATAAAAGAAAAACCCATGTTCTCTTCTTATCTTTATAAAGACTCAGAGCCATTGACTTTACAGGCCCTTACAGCAGCATGCTGCTCTATAACCAAGTGATATTTTTAACTATTCTTAAAGTTATGGTGCGAGGTGAAGCGGTTCCTCCAGTTCCATCCACAACCGAATTCAATTCACAAGAAAATCTGTTTGATGAACAGTAATACCCTGTATTCACAATTAAATTTCCTTCAGAATATTTCTAGTTGACAAGTCATGTCTCTAAGGCTTGTGTTCTTTATGCTATGATAGAATCTGAGGTGTTTTTGTACCATTTAACTATCTTGTCATTTAGAAAGTTAGTAATCCCAAATTATTTGCCTATTTTATCCATAAATATTATGCACATGTAAAAGTTGACATGGCTAAACTGTCCCCCATATGCATAGCTGTATATTGAGAGCAAACTCTGAACATGTCCATTTTTCTTGTAAAGAATTCTTAAATGCTTTTTAATTTTCATCTTAGTTTTCTTTTCCTTCCCTCCCTTCCTTTTTCCCTTCCTGCCTATACTTGGCTTTAACCCTCTGGCCTTTGCACTGAGCTTTATCCCCAGCCTTTTTAATTTTTTTTTCCAGATAGGTCTTGCTAAGTCACTAAAATGCTGAGTTTCCCAGGCTAGTCCAAACTGGCAATCCTTTGGCCTCAGCTTCCCAGTGAACTGGGATCACAGGCATGCACCACCCTTACGGGCTTGAGTTATTGATTTGTAGGAAAATTTAATAAAAAGAC
>NW_004524709.1:1818224-1828643 GCF_000260255.1 Octodon degus | reverse complement strand
CAAACAGTCTATACCATGTGCACACATGGGTTTGGTCTTAATAGCATTTGCTATTTTCATTCTGCAGCAGCAAAATCAATTGGATGAGAGGCCTACTTGATTCAGTTGAACTTTGCGAACTACCACCCTGTCATAATAATATGCACTGGAACGGCTGCCCAAACTGCTTACATAACACAGCTCTTATCACATGAGATTTATCAGCAACCACATTTTTCTTAGTAAGCTGGAGCCCAGCGAAGTCAATGGTGAAAGAGTCCTATTAATCACAGTTGAACTTCGTGTGCTATCTGTGATACCTTGTAAAGAGGAGGGTGATAAAAAAGATGCATAGTGACACTGCCTGCCAGAAATGCTTATGGGATGATGTGCTCGTATCAGATGGCTTTGCAAGTTGGATTGGCATTAAACATTCTGCAAGCGGAATTTAGAAAAAATAACAATGCTACAAATCTGGGAAGGAATAGCTCTAGGCTTCTGCCAGTCCCTGGTTATTTTAGACCTCTTGGCAGAGAATGGTGCCAAGATCTCCATTCTCAACTGCAAACTTAGGATGCTGTGACATCCAGGCATAGCCTACCACCACCAAGTCCACCCTACCTAAGATGCAATTGCTGTGACAGTTCCCTGCTTGGTACACCAAACATAGCTTATAGACAGTGTCAGCACATTACTCATTTACTTTTATAAATGCGCACACATGCACAGAACTTCTTCAGTTGTCAGACCTGCTCTTGTGACAGTCTTATCTGTCAAAAAGTATAAGACTCAAGAGGGCAGTCCCTCTGTCAGTACTTCGCTCACATTCTGCATGCTTACTTTTTCAACAAATGTTCTAAACTAATGATGTTCAAACTTTTTGATGAAAGGCCCATACATTGGATTATGTCTTGAAAGACTGTGGAGTCCTGAGATTTGTTCTCAGAGAACAAAGAAGAGACAGAGGGTCAAATAGCTTGTATGGTACTACTAACCAGGGCTAGAAATCAGTGCCTGATTTTCAGTACAAACTCAATCACTACCAAATATTAGAAACAAAGAGGGAAGGGAAGGAAAAAGGAAAGAAAGAAGGATGGAAGGAAAGAAGGGAAAAAGGGAAATAGGAAGAAAAGAAGGAAAGAAGGAGGAAAGGAAGACTTCCCTGGGTAGAACACTGATTTAAAATATAGAGGCCCCTCTGTCCTGACCCCCAGAACACCTGGGAAGGCTGAATTCTTTCTGCTTTTATAAGATGCTGCAGACAATATGGATTATTCAAAATCTCCTGGATTTGATCCCTGCAATTCTTGAATGTTACTTTATATGACAAAAGGGACTTGTAGATGTAATTAAGCAAAGGATTTTGAGGCTGGAAGAACCGCCTGGATGCTGCAGGTGGGCCCAATATAAGGGGGTCTGTGCAAGGGGAAGGGAGGCAGGCAAAGCAGACTAAGAGGAGGAAACACGATGAAGACAGCAGAAGAGGCAGAGAGAGGAGAGACACAGTGGTGCACATTGCCGCCTCTGCCGGGGAAGCAGGAGCCACAAGCCCAGGGATGGAAGTGGCCCTGAGGACACCGAGGAGGCAAGGGGAAGGATCCCTGGGGTCCACAGAAGGACTCCAGCCTCTGGAGCGGTAAGCTAGCACATTTGCTAAGTTTGTGCTAAATTGTTACATTAGGAATAGGAAAGTAAAGCACAAGGTTTCCATTTTGCTTTCCAGGGGTTTATAGAGCCATTTTGTGACTTTTTAAAAAAGTTTGTTCCAACACATTTCCATTTTTTAAAATTTATGTTTGGCTGAGCTACTTTCTTTAATGTAATTATTTCTGTAAATTTTGGGAGGCCAGATGAGGCTCAGAATACAGTTCATATAATAAAATTCTTCATTTCTGTGTGTCTCTTGCCAATCCAAACACTAGATTCTAGATTCACATGGAAACTGTACTCATGGCATTCCTCATGTAATTAAGAACAATCATGAACCATGGGTAACTTTGTTTTGTGCTTTACTTTTTAGCACTCATAGAAACATTTTCCTTCAATACATCCCTTTGTGTGAAGCAGATATCTACACAGGAGCTAACGGCCTGCCACTGAATGTTAGGACTCACTTACTTAGCACTTACCTGGCACTTACCATACCACATGGGCTGCCCTCTGGCAAATAATGAAACAAGAAATAGACTAGAGATACACGGCGCATATGCAGAGAGTCACATGACACAAATTTTTATTAGAAAAATATTTACCCAATATTTTATTATATATTTTTATTCAGAAAATCTTCACAAAGACAAGGCTGCATCTGGTCCTGTTTAGTCTCCTGAAGCTCAGGGTAACAGTCTAAATAAATGGTTGAGGTCATATAAGCACAAGACATGTTGTAGAAATGGTGACAAGCCAAGAGGTGGTTAAAACAGTTTGTATATGTGTACATGAGTGTATGTTGCATGTGTGTGTTGGCAAAAGAGTAGTGTTTATGAAATACAGAAAGGGTACAATAAGCTCTGTCCATAGTCATCAAAATCATACTAAAGAATGTGGACATTTTATATAATGACATGAAAATCAGAGAAATCTGAGAGTGCAAAGTCATTCAGATGTGTCCACTGATACTTTGACTTTTCCACATTTAAAAGACCTGCAGTGCTAGCCAAGGTCACTGGCTAAGTTCAGAATGGGGGTGACAGATACCACATGTCCCTCTGGGTCGCCCAGTGCACTGCTGACAGTGGCTGGCACATGTGAGCTCGACTTTCTCACGCCGGCCCCTGGAAACACTCAGCCCCACCTTCTGGGCAAGTCCAATGTAGTTAGAACTCTTCTTCATGAAATCACTACTACAGAGTTCTGAGGCTGGAAAGGACCTCAGAGTGATTATTACCCAGCTTTGATAGTTTGTCAGTGTTGTGTTTGTTCTCCCCCAACCCTGGTTAGTTATAAAGTGCAGAAAAGAGCAAGAAAGAAGATTGTGGGCTTCCTCGTGAATTCCTGAATCACATACCCAAATAGCTCCTTACAGAAGGAAGGAAGGGAGAGGAAGGAGATTAAAAGGGCAAAGAAGAGTGGAGAAGACATGAAGAGCTGGGTAGGAGAAGATGAAGAGGAGGAAAAGGGAAGAAGAGGATCATACTGAGAGGACCCTGCCTATGTCATTTCATCAACACTAGCAGCAGGAGGTGTACGAACTGGGCCTAGCATATGCCACTTTGTAGGTGAGGCCTGGCCATACCCAGCAGGTAGACATAGTAGCATCTCCTCCTGCTGCCTGTGGGAGGTGAGCGGCTCCCAGCCCCTCTGGACCCAATGTCATCTCAGCTCCACAGCAGGGCTCAGCAGCAGCAACCACGGTGGAGGAGTTTCCTATTACAGAGTCACACTGGCTCACTAGGGGCCTGGTGAATGCCATAACGTGCAATTTAGGAAGGCTATTCTAGCAACCATGAGGACTGCGGGTAACACACTGAAAAAGGACAAAGAGCACGTGGTTTTTGCTTGGAGCATATATGAACACACAACTAGGTATTTGTTAGATACTTGTGATAGAATGACAACATTACAGCTTAAACAAAGCATTTTTCTCTTTATAATGCATAATATGAATTATTTTAATATGAAATTTTGGAACACAAAAAAGCTGTGCTTTTCAAATTTTATTTCTTAAAGCCTCAATTTCCATAGGGGAATTTTAAAGCTAGGAGTAAATACAATAAAGCTCAGTTAACATGTAGTTTCATGATTTGATGTAGAATTTTAATATATTTGTATATTTTCTCCTTTGACAGAATGTAAATTAACAAAGCTTTATGAAGATATTTCTCTCGAAAAGGAAAATCGATATTTATGTTGTTTGTGACAGAGTGAATGGGCTGATTCTAAGGCAGTGAGATGATAGGGTAGTGGAGGGTATTTTATAAAGGCCTATTAAAATAGAATAAAAATGAAAGTAAACTTTCTTTTAACTCACAGAACTATCTTCTTTAAATTTAAAAGTGTGGAAGTAACACTTCAAGGGAGAGGAAGAATGACAATGAGCTCTCTTGCCATCTCATGCTACCCAGAGTTTATAAACCCGGGGCCAAGGAGCTTTACTCTAGAATCAGGAAAAGGGCACGAATCAGAGTATACTTAGCCAGGGGAGACGGCTCAGTGGAGTATACTTATCCTGAGTGCAGGTTGAGGAGGGGCAAAAGGGTCCAAACTTAGTGAGTGTCATACTCAGGACATGTTGTGCTTTATTCAGTGTCTTAAAATTTGGAATAATAGAACAATAAAATAATAAAAGCAGAGTAGTAAAATGTGCTTTAGTGTCAAGGGTCCAAATCACAAGAAAATGTGCAGGGAGGAAATTCACACGAGGCCTTCTTGTCATTAAGTATAATATTTTTCCTTTGTTAATATATTACAGTTTTTCTCATCAATGAAAGAATTGCTTTTCAGAGCAATAAAACCCAATGGAATAATTCAATGCACTCATATTAGCAGTGGGATTTTCCAGTAATGAATTGAGTTTCATGAGAGACGACATATTTTTCCTTCCATGAATGAAGACAAAACCATATAAACGCCTTTCCCTGCTCAGGCAAGTAATTCAGTGACAACAGAACACTTTCCTTTTGTGGTCAAATAATGACAGAGTGGAGATGAATTTAAGAAAACAAACTATGAGGGAAACCACATTTTAGTTCTGCTATTCTATGGCAATTTAAGCCAGACTGGGTCACTCCAGGGATTCCGTGCTTCCTTATTCTCTTCCTTCTCTTTCTCACAAAGGGTTTTCCACTTCTTTTCTTGGTTAATTGCTTCATTTTATGAGATAAGCATGAGTACTAAGATGCAAACCAACAGCAACAGTGGTGAGCATGCTGTGGGAAATGGGAAAACCAGCCAGATGAATGGATACAGCAGCCACACTACCTCAGAATTAGGATGGAGATGCACAAATGGTGCCAAATTCAGTTCTGCGTGGGTCTCTGGCAATGGTCTTGAAAACACATTAAGAGATTGAAAAAATGCAGTGGCACTAGGTAAGAAAGCTATCAACTGAAACCATTACTAATATTTGAGATGAACAGTACCAACTGCAAAACAGAAGGATTATATTGAAGAAGGAATCATGGTCAGTCATAGCATAGTCATATGATGTAAATAACTGTCAAGCTGCTGTGTGTGCACAATTTGCCCTCAAGCTATAAATCTGAGAGATCTAGCAATATCTCTCAAGATCTAGCAAGATCAAGTGACTTTTGAAAGAGGCGACTCTATTAGTAGATAAATGCTACATAGGGCCATGTCTTTCTTTGTTTAGGAATTTGGGTAAAGAACAAAGAAAAGTCAAAGCTGGGTCTGTGAAAAGAAGCACCAGCATCTCACAGAAGTGGAGTGATGTAGTCTTAGACCATCTGTGAGGGCCAGCCAGATAGCTCAGTGGATTAAAATGCCTACAAGCAGTCACAGGGGCCGGAGGTTCGACCCCTGGGCCTGCAGTGCTGGCCTCGCCCCCGGGGACCACTGAAGATGGCAACTGAGACTGGATGTGGTAGTGCACACCTGGAATCATAGCTCTTGGGAGGCTGTAAACAGGAGAATCACTATGCGTCCAATCTAGTAGTGAGACCCTGAATACCCTGTAGACCCTTCCCTAAAATAAAAAAAAATAAATAAATAAAGCAACAAAAAAATCTGTGATTGGCCTATTGCACTTAAATAACGTCCTTAAGGTTCATCCACGTTGCCACATTTTACATAAGTTTCTTTTAAATCAACAGTTATGGGGGCCGGGGAGATGGCTCAGTGGATCAGTGGAATAAGTGCTTCCCTGGCAAGCACAAGGGCCTGAGTTCAATCCCTGGTTCCACAAATAAATAAATAAATATATAAATAAATTAACAGATATGAAATTTCAGTAGTACAAGATGAGTAAGCACCGGAGATCTATTTCTGTAGGTAGCAAAACTGTATTTTACATTTAGAAACCCAATAAGAAGGTAGATCTCTAAATATTACTACCAGAAAAAGATTATTAACATAAATGAGAGGCTCCATTGTCTTGTAGATACAACAGAAGTACCCTTTCTACAGATTATAATCTGTGGTTAGATTTCCAGTGGATTAAATGTGGAGTTTGGGGAACCAAATTTCTGGCCTAAAGTTCCAGCACCTCCATCTTTTACTCGCTTAGTTTGTGGAACCCAAATTCTTCATCTAGGAAATTCAGAAGATACCAGAATTGTGGGATGTGAAGATTACGTACATTAATATACAAAATGCCCTGAAGCAAAGTAAGCGACAAGATTTGCTATGTCATTCCTGTTCTTTTTGCTCCTTTTCTTCATTAAGAGATAGAAATTAAACCCTGATATTTTTTTCTTTTCTTAAATGTATTTAGTACGGGGTTTACAGGGTCTCACTATGTAGACTGGACTCCTAGGGATCCTCTTGTTTTCAGTCTCCCAAGCACTGGGATTACAGGCGCGTGCCACCTTGCCCACTCTCAATCACTGTCTCGGCATGCCCCAGTGGCAGCGCCAGCATGGCTTGTGGAGCCCCTGCCCTCTGCCTAAGCAGGGGCTTTAGTCTGCTGAGCTAGCTGGCCAGTCCAAACCCTGATAATTTAACCTTCGGCCAATCACCTTTCTAAGAAAGAAACCAGAAAGGAAAAAGAGGAAAATAGGAAGAAAGAAAAAAGTACAAACAAATACGCAATGTGAATCCACATGATGCTAACAGTTTCTCCTTTCCCGCACTCTTTTTGATAGCTGTGAAAGCAGTAAGTTTTCTTATTTGCACTCCATGTACATAAAGTATGTTTATATATTTTATGATATGTACTTGTATATGGAAGATATACACATACATATATGATATATTTTACAACATATAGATATACACACATGCATATATCCAAATGTGTACATACACATGATCATACACAGATATGTAGTTAAATCATTGAGTTTTATTATAATTAATGATATTTTAAAATAGAGAAAAAAATTCAGAGGAGCCTTTCAGAATTACAGAAACTGAAGCAAAAGAAGATGTGTCTGTTTTCCAGAAAGGATGAGGCACAAACCGACACAGTATGGAGACATTCAAAATGTCAAAATCAAAGCAAAACATTCTCATCAAAACTAGGATTAGGAATGTTGCTAGCTCAACTTTTCATTTCTTAAAAGAAAGAAAAGTGATCTGAAGTATATTTGAAAAAAGTTTTATTACATTAAACCTGGATGATGGATTTACCTTTGTCTAATAATCTTTGGACAGTGATATGTGCTTGAAATATTTCATGTTTTAATAATAAAAGCTCACTTCACTTTCCAGACTTCTTTTTTTTAAACTAGAAACTCTGAAAGCTACTTTTTTTCCCTCTCTCTGATAAAGAAAGCAAGTTAAGCTCAAAGGATTGCATCCAAATAGTTATTTTTTTAAGTTGCAAAATTATACATACACACATGTTAAAGATAATTTTTGAAAGAAAATCTATTTACTGTAAAAACTGATGAGTCAATAAGTGCCAAAATAATGATAAGCAATCTTGGGTTCTATATTACACAAGGATCAATTGGAGCATGAATGGGAACTAAACTTTCTCACTACACACATACAATGAAGAAAAAAACCAATGTTTTTAATTAGGTCATTGGAGTACAATACTTGTTTATCTTTCAGAAATACACCCTCTTCATTACTTAGAAAAAAATTAAAGCTAGAAATTATGCAGTAAGGGACATAAATATAGAACATATAGAATTACATAATAGAAGTTAGTCTAGGCATTTTGAGTAAGACAGAAAAATCTATGTTTCAACAAGGTTTAAGAGCCCCTATGAAAACAAAGTCACTTAAAAATTCCTTTTAAAGAATCCACATACAAGCTATTGTTAAAGGAAATGAAAAGGACAGAAAATGTGAAAAATTTAAAGGATGAGCTGGCATCACCTGGCAACTATAAATGAAAGAAGCAGAGGCAGCCGTAATATTTTAAGGTAAATTAAACAAAGGTAATAAATCAGGGTAAGAAACATTAAGCAATAAAAGAATGTCATTTTTCTACTACTAAAACTTTGAATCCTTATTAAGGAAAGTATTGAACATTTAGAAGAGAAATCAAGTAGTATCTCAATATATAAATCCCAATCTCAGAAATAAGACAAAAATCAAAATACAGTGAAAATCCAAATGCATTGAAAATTGTACTTCTCTTTGTCTATGATAGAATGAGAGTACAAACGTAAATATAAGCAAGATTTGAATATCATAAAATATATGGCATTGAGTATGTGTACATCGCTGACACTCTAAAAGGGTGCAAGCTACCATAGTGACATTGCTACAAAACTTTGATCTAAAAATAAACTATCAAGAAATTAATAAATTATTTGAAAAAAGTGATCAGTGCTAAAGATTTTGAACTTAAAGCAATAAACCTGGAGATTAGTGATAACAACGCAAGCAAGCATTGCCAGCCACTGAAAGTTTAAAAATGAAACAAAACAAAAACCCTAAAATAGATCTCTGCTAAATAACTTCTGGATTAAGGAGAAAATAAAGAAGTTCTAAATCAGTAGAGGATAAGAATGCTGAAACACCAAAATTTATGGAGGAGGAGCTCTATTAAACAATGAATAAAAAATTAAGTAGCATGCTCATGAGTATAAGAAGTGATTTAAAAAACTGAAGGAACAAAAATAGCTAAAATTATGGAAGAAGAAACGAACACAAATTCAGAAATAAATTCATGGATGAATTCATGAACCATGTGGTAAAAAATAAAATAAAATGACAACTAAAGAGAAACATGGGAAATTACTGCTGAGGTTTTTGTTCCCCTTGAGCCATCTACCCTTTAAAAACAGCAACAAAGTTTTAAGAACTACCAGTCTCTGCTATATGATTTGTTGCAGAGCACAGAAAAATACATAAACTAAGCAGGACATTTGGTGAAAACAACAAAAACTCTTTCAAAATTGGAAAAAAGAAGGAAAAATTAAAATAATGAAATTTCCCCTATGAATATAGAGATGAACCTAATTATTCTAAGTACAATCTGTGCAAACCACACCCAACAAAACCAAAAGAATTACAGAACTCATAGGCTAGGGCTGGGGCTATCATTCAGTGACACAACACCTACCTGGCAAGTGCAAGGTCCTGAGTTCAATTCCTTGTATCAAACAACAAATGAACAAACAAACAAAAAAACTCATAGGCTTTGCCACCAAGAGGTAAGGAATATATTAGACAATTTATCAATGAACAGATTGTATAAACAGTTGTTTTAAAAGGTGTACATAAAATGGAATCAAAAGTATCTTCCTTAAAGTGATAAATGTCTGTATTTCAATCAATGATTATCAACTTTAGGCAAAAATAAACACTTCAATGAAGTCAGTAAGGAGAGAAGTCCCTTTCAGCCCTGAACTACACAACCCTCTCAGCCCCAAAGACACCACTCCTTGTCTAACTTGTGTGCATGGAGGGCAGGAGGTGCTATTCAGACCTCTATTGGGAGGAAGGAGCTAGTGTCTGCCCTCCTCTGCCCTGGCCTCTGCCTCCATACCACTCTCCTTAACCATGGAGGTCAGGCACTCCTGGTACATCTGAAATCCTATCCCTAGGTAAATCCATTGCTCCAGGTGGTCGGAAGAGCCTCCAGCAGGACCCTTAGAACCTCGCCTCCTCTTTGAAGGCATCTCAGGTTCGAGTCACAGCCCTAAGAGGATTTGGGTAGAGAGTTGTGCTCCGTAGCATCCTTCTTAATTTGACTATCCTAAGAAATGGAGCCAGAGTGTATCCAGAGCACCTTTCACACCCTTATTATATCTCGGCCTGGAATATTCAGGCCTAAAATGCTTGTGCCCTTATTTTTGCAGTGAATTAAAAGAGAGTATGATCTACTACATGTGTTCTAATTCCAGGAGACACAGAAGAAAATTTACCTTTTCTCAAGAAGCTCAAATCCTACTTGTTTTCCCTTTCCTCATATTCCCAGCCCCTCACTGTCTCTGCAGGATCTACAGGAACTTGTCCTCATCAGTTAGCCAGCACCTGCCTCGCCTGTGCTATCCCTTGAATCATTATCATGTTCTTCTACTTAGCTATTCGGAGACTGAAGATTTATAGTCCTTGAAGGCAGGAACCTCATCTTCCCCCTCTTGACTCCCATTAGATTGAGCACATTTTCTTCTACTTAGCAGGCTGAATAAATATTTGCTAAATGGATTTAAAAATGAAAATTGAACTGCTTGAGTTCACCCTGTGTCAGATTTCTCGAGAGGTTAGATGCCAGGTTTTATAATTAGGAAGATGGTCACCTCTGGGGTGCCATTACTGTCGAAGTAGACAAGAGGATTCAGAGAGAGAGAGAGAGAGAGAGAGAGAGAGAGAGAGAGAGAGAGAATGAATGTGTGTGTGTGTGTGTGTGTGTGTGTG
>NW_004524709.1:1816128-1818124 GCF_000260255.1 Octodon degus | reverse complement strand
GTGTGTGTGTGTGTGTGTGTGTGTGTGTGTGTAGATGTGGGAGTAAGTAGTAGAAGCTGCAAAACTCTTTGAATACACTGGAATTATCCAAGCCAGTGAAGACAAGCACAGAAGTGGATTATGGGCTATGGAGGCAGATAGCCTTTCTTTCCACATAGAATGCAGAAAGCATTCGAGATCATGGGATTCCATTTGCCTGGAAATAATCCAGGATGGATTGAATGAAGCAGGGATTCCCGAAGTCAGTGCTAAATGACTTACCTGCCCTGTAGAACCTTTTCCTAGAGAACTTTTACAATAGAATTGCCTCGATTCCTAAGGATGGAGCAGGGCTTCTTGCAAAGGTACTGATAAGTTACATAGATTTTATTTATATTTTTGAGAATCTGTGATACAAGAGTCAAGAATGAGATTCGCAAGAAGTCAACTATGAGTGATGTAATTGCCTCTTAAAATAGGCTGAAACGGGGCTGGAGAAATAGCTCGGCAGACTAAGCGCCTGCCTAGGAAAGCTCAGGAACCAGGACTTGATACCCAGCACCACATACTGCACCAGGTGCGCACAGCTGGCCACTGAGACCGGGCATGGTGGTGCACACCTGTAATCCCAGCACAGCAGAGGCTGAAAACAGAAGGATCACTATGAATCCGAGCTGCAGTGAGACCCTGTACCAAATACGTTAAAAAAAAAAAAAAGGCTGAATTGAAGTTCTAAATCAAGTTAACCAGCATGTATTGTAAAATAGTTGCCAGCATGTGGCACTGCTTCTACTACACACTGGAAAAGGGTCCAGGGGGTGCTTGGAGAGAAACAAGAGTGGCCAGCATGTTTTCCATTCCTGTCAGATGTGAAGAGCTGGAACCATCAGGCCTCTTTCCATGTGTTATGTAAGTGACACGGTGTTTACTTTCCATTAGCAGGAAGTGCAGTGCTGTGCAGGCTTGGAATTAACTGTTTTCATTTGATTACCTAAAGGATAACTCCTGGGATGTGAGTACAATCATCCCAGTTATTCTCCTGCATGTAAAGAGACAAGTAATTAATCGTCCCTTGTGCATCTTGACAAAAAAAAAAAAAAAAAAATTAAACCAAAACAAAAAAGAACCAAAATAGCCCAAGGATTTAGAAGTGTGAACAGTAAAAGACGAAATCTTCATTTAAATTTTTAGACAATGCCTGGGGGGGGAGGTGGGTGGGAATCAGCTGCAAAGCAATCCCAGGCCTTCATTTCCCCTGACCCTGTACTTCACCCAGAGCATGACAGAAACAAGAAGATGCTGGGACAAGCTGTAATAAGTGCCGCAGCTTTCATCTGTGTGTTTGCAGAAAAGAAAGTCATGTTTTCTGCCATAAACAATTATGTGATTTCAACTTGAATTGGAAACAAACACTCTGTCCTCCACCATTAGTTATATACTGTCACTCAGAAAACCCTTCACTTACCCAAGAGGAAGAGAATCTTGTCAGCACCAGTCACCATCTCCAGAGAACTGGGGATGACATACGGGCATTTTTGTGAATGCTTGCCTAGGTCTGTCCTCTTGGACAGTTGGGCATCTGATCTTTAAGCATAATCTTTTCTCATAGAGAGGACTAAACCCCCAAATCTCAGGCTGGAACAAGTGAGTATACAATAGTGGCAAAGCACAGAAGGGCAGAGTAAACTCAGGGTCTCCATAATGGGAACTGGTTCACTCACAGAACGGGTGTTTCTTCAGTATCTTCCTCTCTCTTAAGAAGAGAAACTTGTGGTCAGAAACCCACAGAAAGGTCTGCGGCTTGTATCCTTCTGTGGTGGGTCACCAGATGACTTCATGAGAATGACACCTCAGGGTAGCAAAGGAAAGAACAGCTCTTGAGCCTATGCTGGTTAACATGGAAGCCAGTACTCTTTCTGTTGTTGAGGATGAGGGGCCCCAACATCATCACATCAAGGGTCTTCTGGACTCCTCATATTGGAAAAGGTGTGTGTGTGTGTGTGTGTGTGTGTGTGTG
>NW_004524709.1:1809734-1815963 GCF_000260255.1 Octodon degus | reverse complement strand
TAAAATCTTTGAAGAGCACATCTTTATTGGCTTTGTTTGGGTCAGAGTGCTAGGAAATTAGATTTTTATGGCTGAATGAATTAAAGAGATACGTGGCATCAACTACAGGAAGTCAGAGGTTGTGCCAGGTCTATTGAGTATGAGAAACATGAAGCAGAAATGATAGGTGAAGCAATAAAAGCACAACACACCTACCCAGCCTCTGCTATGGGATTGACACTCTTTTAAAAGGAAAGCAAAGGACTGGGCTAGTAGCTTAATAGTAGAGCTCTGGTCTGACACGTGGAAGGTCTTGGATTTAATCTCTAGTCCTATCCCCTATAAGGGGAAATTAAAACTGCAAACAGATAAGAGTAGTGTAAATAAACCATTGAGAAACCCATGAGCTAAGGAACTGTGGCTTCAGCAAATCTGAATATGGACATAAATACTACATGTATGCAACCACATGTGCATGTGCATGTGTGCACACACACACTCACAGACACACACACTAACAATTCTATGCTTTTAAAAAAGGTCTTATCATTTATCTGAAATGTTCTTCTATGAAGGAATGCATGATGGTGGCTATTTGCTGGCAGCAAGTTTTCACAGCAGGATGGGAGAAGAGGAGAATGTAAGTGAACTAATCCTACAAATGGAAACATTCCACAGAGTTGGAAATCCAACCTATACAGGGGGGATGGGAATCAGTCACAAGGCATCTCCAGATTGCGTAAATTTGTCTTGCACATACCAGAGAATCTGAGCCATCAAAGTGTATAAAAACTGACTCGTGTCCTGCAGCACAGTGCTTTCTTGCTATGCTTGGGTAGATATGCTTGTGCGTGTGTGGTAATCTCTGCTGGTGAGTGGACAGTGAACAAGGGCCAAAGGGATGCACAGATATTCAGATCAGTGGCAAGACATTTTTTGGCAGGCTATGGCATTCTGAATAGTTAACTGTGGGGCTTGAGGGAGCTCTCCTGGAGACAGACGTGCTGGCTGCGCTTTCCTCCAAAGCTTCAGCCGGCTCTGTCTCAGCTCCCATTCCTTCTATTTCTCCTACCGCCTTTACGGGAGAGGCTGTTTCTCCAGTTGGCATTCAACTGGAAGCTGACATTTGTTTCACTTCTGAGAGGTTGATGCATGTGCAGCTTTTTATATGGCCCCTTGCACAAACGCATAGATTAAAATGAGCCTCAACAAAAACCATAGGAAAGGAGCATAAAAATAATTTTAAACCTCACCTATGCCCAGCTGACACCTGTAAAGCACAATTGTGTTTTAATGATAACACTTTGGAATGGCTCAGGTAAATACAATGCCATATGCAAGGCTTTCAGATCTCAGCAAATGCCATCAGTACTTATGATCCCTGTAGGTAGATTTTCTCTTGCTGTGTTCAAGTTTGAGTGGAATATAAATGCACCATTAAGGCTGCCCTAGAAGTACAGAGAGAGACTGTTTCATAGTTAAGGGAAAAAAAGCAGCATTTTATGTCTGGTAGAGAAGTCATCTTGCAAACAGTAAATTGGTAGCTAGACTTAGGGGAAGAGATGTGTGGAGAACACCTCAACAGGAGAAGCAGATGAAGGATGAACTCCTTTGCATATTCCTTTAAAATAACATAGTTTATTTTTTATTTATTTATTTTTTAAATGTATGTAGTATGAGGTCTCTAAGGTTGATAGGGTCTCACTGCACCGATCAGACTTGTAGTGATTCTCCTGTTTTCAGCCTCCCAAGTGCTGAGATTACCAGCACAGCATGCCACCAAGGTTTGAACCCCGGCCACTGGGCTGGAGCTTTAGTCTGCTGAGGTATCTGGCTGGCCCTTAATAATGTAGTTTATTAAGCTCTTAAAAGTGAAATGTAAATTCTTTCCTAGGCTTAAATATAAGGTATCTATCTTCCAGCATCCGCCAGGAAGCACCTGTGGAAGGCACTATGATCACCACCCAACTGTTAGCAAGAAAAGGAACAGAAACACAGACAAAAGTCTTCTTTCCCTACAGTAAACAAAGCAAGTTGAGCTTGTCACAGTGAATGATGAATGGCTACCTATCACTTTCTTAGGAAAAGAGAAACCGAAGGTTGTGTATCAATTTTTATAATTTTAAGGCTGAAAGATAATAACTCTGCAGAAATGGAGCAGACTATATAAAAAATCCCCCCTGAAAATGTGATTATACATAAAAATCCATAAAAATGTACAAAGTGATAGATGAACCAAAACCAAACAAATGCAGTTTTTCAGCCTTTTGGAACTGAGAAGAAATAGCATATGTAGAGGGAATGATTTTATTTAGTATTTTTAAAAGAAATATTTGGAACTTAATTGAATTATATTTCTGGTGGGAATTGAAATTTTCAGACAGAATATCGGATTTTACTTTAAATTGAATTCTATATTGAAGAAATGAAGAACAAACCATCAGTGAAATATTAGCAATAAAGCTGACACATTTCAATAAACAACAAAGAAAGGTACGCATATTACAAGCTAGCATGAATTTTTCCCACACTCTTTGAAACACCCTAAGGGTCCATATTGACTATTATTGATAACTCTGATAAGGAAATCACCTTTGATCTTTCTTAATTAAATTAAGTTCACATCTTACAGTTATCGCTATAAATTCTTAAAACAAATTGAAATTGAATCTTTCCTTTGCTAGTATCCTGACAAGTCTACTCGGCCCTCATCCTTCACATCTCCAAGGTCATATCGTTAGCAAACCTAGGACGTGCACTGAAATGACGGTCTCATTCTGCTTGTCCCTGAGACTCCATGAAGTTAATTCCAGATTCTGTACACCACAGCTTACCAACAATATTTTTTTCATTCATTTTGAGTTATTTTGTTTAAATTGCGCCTTCAGGACTTCCCTGACTCTTCCATCAGGTAGATGTATTCAATAGCAATGTATTCATATTCAATGACCTCCTAATAAAAATGTTTTAATATTTTTAAAATAAAAAAAATGTGGCGCCAAGGATCAAACTCACTGCATGCTGGGCAAATATTCTACCACTGAGCTACCCCTCCAGTCCTGTTCTCCCATTCTTTTTACAATTAGAAATTATATCCATAGTATATTTTCTTTAATAATTAGAGTCAATGGGGAAAATAGCCCCTTTTGCTCCTATGAACATTAAAAATCTGTGTCAGAAGTCCTCTGAGGACATTTGCATTATTTTCAAACTCACGGGTAGCAACTAGTGTAGACTCCATGCTATAGTATAGTTGACTTATTATTTTTTTAATGTATTTAGTACAGGGTCTACAGGGTCTCACTACATAGATGGGACTTGTAGTGATCCTTCCTGTTTTTCAGCCTCCCAAGTGCTGGGATTACAGGTGCATACCACCATGCCCAGTCTCCACTGTCTCAGTGTGCCCCAGGGGCAGGGCATTCAGGGAAGGCCAGGGATCAAACCCCAGTCCCTGCATCTGCCTAAACAGGCACTTTAATCCACTGAACTATCTGGCATGCCCTAGTTGATTTATTTGTTTGACGTTTTTCCCCTTTTCTCTGCCATCTGGATAACACGGACTGTAAAAACAGTGGTATTTTTGTTTTGAACTTTTAATGTATTATGCATGCCAACTAGGTTCGGGAAAAGTACAGTGCTGAGGTTAACATCATACCAATGGAACTTGTATTTTTAAATGGCTATAAGGAAGAACAATGTACCAGCTGCCCAGGTCAGCTTTGCTTACAGGAAACTGTCCTCTGTACTCTCCCGAAGAAGGCTGGACCAAGAGGCCTGGATGTAAAAACTGACATGATGACTTGGGAAAGGAGAGACTTGGGGGGGACTCCAGGTTGGAAGAAGAATTCCAGGGAAAAGGAGAGATGAGAGGTGAACAAGCCTTTAGTTTACCAAGAATTTCTTTAAACAGGATAACCCTAAAGCTGTGGTTGAAAACCCACCCAGCTTATGGAATGTCCACTTTCAGCCACCTTAACCTCTAGTAAAAGAGACATAGGAAGACCAGACTGCACCATGGCTCCGATGTGCCTCTTATAAACTGTGGAAACTGCAGTTCATCTTATTAAACACCTTGGACTGAATTCAGCTTCAGAATCATGAAGTACCTTAGAGTGAGCAATGTTGTCCCTGAAGAGATCCTGTTTACTTATCAAAGAAAAGGCAACCAATTAATAGTTTTATTACTAATACCATTACCCTCAGGGCTAAAATTAGGTTTATTTATTTATTTTAATTCAACATCCTAAATTCTGTGTTAACGCACAACAAGGCACAGCTTGTATTACAAATGAATAACTTAATTAAAAAACATTGATTTTGCTCATTGACTGCTGCAAATTGTATTAAATATTAATGATAACATTTTGTATTTTTTATACTCATCATGAAAGTTTTATGTACTCTCTCCCCTACAGCAGCCTTAGGTTTTATGACAAAATCTTGGGCTGCTCAAAGTACAAACATAAATATTGCAGTGGCCGGCTCGGAACAATATATATAGGCACATAAGTCAACAAGTACACGGATGTACATTAGCCAGGACAGGCGTGGAGTCAGGAAAGCTATCCCCAAGCCAGCCAGGGAGAACTTGAATGGTGTGAATTTGTCATTTATTTTAGCCAGCCAACAACTCTTAGAACAAAAACCCCGTGAGACAGAACGTCAGAACCTCCTAACTAAGGAAGGCCCTCCTAACCTAACCCTAAAATCTTTGTGTAGAATAATGCAAAGCACAAAGCATTGCTGCACAAATAATGCTATTTTACATATAAGAAGTTATGTCTAGGCAAAGACTTTACCAAATAGAAGAATATTCTTTTTTCTTTGCATAATTTGCCTAAAAAGTTTCTTAAGTCTATCGGCCTACAGGATAGCCTTCAAGAGTAAAGATGGTGTGTGTGTGTGTGTGTGTGTGTGTGTGTGTGTGTGTGTGTGTGTTTACTGTTTTTTCCTCTGGGGATTTATTTTATTTGTTTACGTTAGGGTCTGTGTAGCCTAGGACTGCTATCAGTCTAGATGGTCTACAGAGAATTCCTATCCGATTCCTCCAAGCTCTTATTGGGAAACATAAATGTTTGGAGTCAGTTGACAGTGGTGCATAGTGAATCAGATGACACTGTTGGTATTTGGAATAGTTTTCTGTTTTTGAAACCATTTTTACTTAAAAATATGAAAAGTGTCCAGTAGAGCATCAGTCATTAGCCATTTTACAATAATTTTTTCTTCTTCTGTATCTTGAAGTAATTCAGAAACAATTGAGAAGTTAATTTGTTTAAATCATTTCATTTCCTCAGATCACCTCAGAGGTCAGAAGGACAGCTCAGGCCTCCAAGTTGCATAGTGTTTCCAGAACTTAATAAACTTCCTTAGGGATGCAATCATAGCAACACAGTCTTCAAAACAAAGCGTGCGTCCTAGTAAAGACTTACACAGAAGGTTAAATGTTGCATGATTTTTTTTATATGAAACCCAAAGTATAAATAATTTGAAGAGCAAAATAAAAGAAAAAGGATACAACATGGGGCAGTTGACTTGGTGGACAGAGAAGGGGTTCTGGGCATCAGGGACATGGGAGAAGAAGTAAAAAGTCTCAAGATGGGATATGTATTATGTACCAACTTCCCATAAAAATGTATCAATTATATTTTGCAAACATATTCTAATAAAACTTTAAAAAAACCCATCAAAAACATTTCAAGGCTACTCTGCATAGCTTACAAATGTCCTCAGCAAAACATGAAGCAAAGAAGGGAAGGAGGGATGCCTTCCAAAGGAAAATGGTAAAGCATGTCTAAGATGACTAATTAAAAGGCAGACTAGCATATCTTTAAAATATGGGCTTCTTTGAAATACAGAAGAGAAGCCTTTATATAAGGGATAATGGAAAGTAATATGTGAAAATCAATTTATTCAATATGGTGGTAACTATAATAGCGAACTTAGGGGCCCCAGTGTATATTTCAATGATACCCTGGCTTGGTCTGAGTTATCAAGCTTCTGGCAATGTTTCCTTTCTCTATTATTTGCACTCTTCTGCAGCTTTAACTGTAAGAGGCCTCAGGAAACACTGTACCTTCTCCTTGTTCTTGATGCTAGTTTAGGGATTTCTTTCTAACCTCAAGTTCTATACTCAACACAGTGTTCATTAGAAATCTTTGAACCACCTGCATTGGCATTCATTCCTTCCTCCTGCTCCTTCCTCTCTTCTCCTCTCCTCTCCTCTCCTCTCCTCTCCTCTCCTCTCCTC
>NW_004524709.1:1802049-1809189 GCF_000260255.1 Octodon degus | reverse complement strand
CTCCTCTTCTCTCCTCTTTCCTCCTCTCCTCTCCTCTCCTCTCCTCTCCTCTCCTCTTTCCTGCTAGGACTCTAACACAAGCAAAGATGCTATAGTTCCTCACATCTGTCTTTTCAGGTTGTATTAACTCCAGCTATCAAGTCACAAGTGGGTTTAGAAAAAGAAATCTAAAGAAGGCAAATAAGATAAAACAACCGCCTATTAATGACACAAGAATTGGCACATACATTTTTCTATGAATGTAGAGATATGCAAAATGCCACACAGTTATATCATTATCATTTCTCTTTCTGGTGTGGAATTACTTTCTTTCCTTAATAGTTGGTCCCAGGAGAACAAAACAAAATAAAAAAAGGCAAAAAGGAAAAGAGGAGCTCCTTGCCACAGTGTCTGGCACCCAACCTGATGGCATGTGCTTTGTAAGTTTGACACATTTTGAATTATGCTAGTGTCCCCAACACTGCTTGACTGTGAACTGGGTCTACACAGCCACCTTTAGCCCTCCCAGGGAATAAATTAAATCTGCATCTTGACTGTGTTGCCTGGAAGAGACTCTTCAATTATTTATGGAGCAATAGCAGGGAGTTGCTCTTCTCTACAAGTTGGGGGTGGTGGTGGGTGTATTCTGCCTCTGTCTCCTCCAGGCCAGTGTGTTAGTAAGTCCAGAAATGTCTGGAGAAAATAACAAGGCTAAAGGCAACCAAGATATATTAACAGAAAAGCTGCAGTAAGTCACTTATTTTTTTCCATTTAGAGGCGGCTCTTGGGCCAGCATGACTGCCTTTGTGCTCTGCTTCTGCCCTTGATGCGACAAAAGGAGGTTGGTAACTAACTGCAGAAGACCAGGCAGGCAGTGAGGTAAGGACCATTTGGAATTAAGGATGAAATTTTCATAATAGAAATCAGAAGGAACTCAGAAATTTGTAAGTAGAGATTTTTATGCATTAGAAACTTCTGTCTGAGCTTTTGGTTAGTTCATATGCACTTCAGACTTGACTCTGATTCTCACAGAGAATGAATGGTCAGGGTGGATTGCTGAAGGTCTCCCAGTTATTTGCAGGTATTTCCAGATGCATGGGGTCACAACAAGAGCCTCAGACATGTTTCTGTTAGGAAGAGTCTTTCCTACAAGGCCATGCATTTCCTCCCTGCTGTCCCAGTTGCTGCTACATGGAGGAAAATAAACAAATAAATAACACCTACTGTATGGTTATTGACAGGTGTTAGACAAAACACCCTGACACATGAAGCACACTTACATGTCAAGGGGAAATTGTCTCAGTGACAAACAGATGATTTTCTAAGAGAGTCATGATGTTAGTCAGACATGATGAGAGAATACAATTTAGAGAAGCAGTACAGAGAAAGTAAATACTACACAGAAGAAACGAATGAAACCAAAGAATTCCGATTTTAAGATTTTTAAAAAATTTTTATTTATGTGTGTGTGTGTGTGTGTGTGTGTGTGTGTGTGTCCAGCTCAGCCCACCAGGGGGCGGGGCTGGCTGGCATGTGGTGCTGGGGGATTGAACCGTTGTCCCTGTGCTTTCCTAAGCTTGTTCTAAATAGGTGCTTTAGACCACTGAGCCATCTCACCAGCCCCAAGAATTCCAATTTTGTAATCGTTTTTCTAAAACCACAGCTTAGAAAATGCTTTGTCTCAGTTGCCTGGACAGAGCAGAAATGCCATCCTGAAATATACAATATCTTTTTTTCAATTTCTAAGGAATACTATTTAAACTAGCTTCTATGAAACTATAATAGAAACCAGATGTTGTATTTTCATGGACTTTTTCCAAGCCCATAAAAACTTCATCTAGATCTTACATAATACCTCCAATACCCAGTTAAGAATCCAGCTTATTATATCATTTACTATTAAAGAAAGGCAGGACAAAACGAAAGATTTGCTATCTAGAAAGATAGCTACAGATTTGAGTATATGCCATAGTTCTATTTGTTCTATATGCGTCACTAAAACATTCCTTTTAAACGTGTGGTAAGCATTAGTTAGTGCTCTAAACTAGAAAGAAAAGGGCTAGCTTTGGGGCACTGCTAACACTGAAACTGGTATAAAAGTCTCAGTCTAGAGGAATCACGTGTTACTAGCAGTAACCTACAAAGACCTCCTCTTTCTTGCCATGTGCAAAATTCTTATTGAGGTATCATATGCAAATAGAGCACATATATTTAAGTAAGAGATTCATTGACCTCTATCCTTTTCTTAACAGCATAAGAGCTTGCTCATAGGCCAACTCTGGAAAGGTACCAGAAGGAAAGGAGCAGATGAAAACTACAAGAGATTTAGTACTGCGACAGATCACAAGTCCCAAATACAGCTATGATATCTCTCATCCCATCTGTTTTTCGGTAACATGACCATTCTACTCTCCCATCAAGGACTAGAGCTGATTTCTCACCCACTTGCCTCTGGGTGGGCTCTGTAAGTGCTTTGACCAATACAATAGAGCAGACCTGCTACTTTGCTATTGCTGGGCACCACTTTTGTCTCAGTAGCTTCTTCTTTCCTCTTGGAATATTTTCTTCTTGGCATATTCTTTCTCAGAACCCAGTACCAGACAATAAGACACTGAAGCCACATGGAGGGCACATCTAGGCAATCAATCCAGTCACACCCTAGCTAAGTTTCCCATTAGCATCAACTGCCTGTCCTTGAGTGTGCCATTTTGGATATCTACCCCAGTCAGGAGCTCAGACATGGGCAGTCCCAAACAGAACCCAGGTTCAGTCGCTTGAGAGATCCTAGTGTGAGATGCTTAGCCAAGACCTGTCAACCCACAGAACTATGAGAGCTAAGAATAAATTGTTTAAATCCAGTGCTATAGGGTAATATACTAACCAGGGACAAATAACTGTGGTTGGTACCAGGAGAGCAATTTTGAAATTTGTCTTCATCAGAAGGAAAGTGAGAATAACAGAAGAATAAGTGAGATTATAGGCTTGTTTTTTGGAGCAAAAAGATATGAAATTAGAGGTAATATTGAAAGCAGTATTACTTGGTAAGAAAGACTAGGGGTAGTGAGTTTAAGAAAAGGTTAAATATTTGAAATAAGAGATAAGTGGTCCTGTAGAAAGAGCCCAGGAGAAGGCTCACTGGCATATTTAAAGCCACTTCTGAGGCTGTAAACTACAAATGTGAAAGTACCACATGTGTGGGGCTGGGATTTTCCTCAGCTGCACTAAGCTGTGCCAGTCAGAAATGAGAAAGCATCCAACTGGACCGATCCTGGGTTGCAGTTTTGAAAAATAGGTGCAGAAAGAAGAGAGAGCAAGGCCTGCTGGGAAGGGAGCATTGAAGCAAAAGGTTATGGATCTTAGCTTTTTAGGGAAAGGAAATGAAGAAAAGGGCTAAGAGAAGAAACAAAAGGAAAGAATTGCAAAAATTTGAGGTTTGCAAGAGTCGCTGCATGAGTGAAGGGACTGAAAACTGGGGGGCTATTATTGGCTCATTTGATTTGTAACATCACTAGTCATTAAGAGTTTTGCCTATAAAATATTTGAAGATGAATTTAATAATCAGCTAATATTTTTCACTTGTCAATAATTTGCCAAGTTCCCTATGAGAAAGATGGCTCACCACAGTCAAATTGAGAACTTATTTGCACATTGCCAAAGGTGTGGCGGAGCTGGCTCAGATCCACTTGTAAGAGCCAGCAGGGTACATTCTTTTCTATATCTGCATTCAGGGATATCCTACTGGTAGCTCGAAATGCACCATGGTAGGAGTGTTTATATCACAGAAATTCATGGACATTATAAATCAGGGCTTCTGTTTCCCAGAGTGCTTGTTAAGCATTTACCAGCATACTACCATTCACACTTTCCCTATACCCTGTTTATCCCGAGAAAGACAACTTCATTTTGTCTATTTCTTATCAGTGTACACTTATGCCTCATTCTGTACAAGTGTACCCAGAGGAAGTGAATGGAAGATACTAGCTGCATGAAGCACAACTGGTGGTTTCAAGATAAGTCATTTATTAATGGGGTTGACATACATCTTCCTTTTCCCTATGCCAGGACCTTCCAAGACTAAAAGGAACAGGCAACAAAACAGGCTGAAGTAAGCACAGCTCAGCACATGAAGATATAAGCCCCATTCAGGTGTGCAAGCTGGAAAAAGAGAGGGAACAGTGGAACACTTATTTTAAGGCGCAAAACCCACACATTTTTACCTGGCTCCTCAGTGAGCGTGTGGTGGAGGAACCGAAGGTCAGGGACAGGGTTTCTCTCTGCCTCTGTGAACAACCCCACTTACAATGCTTGAGAGACCCAGACCAGAAACCTGCTTGCAAAGGATCACCTTTTCTTCTGCCTTAGGTTTTACAGACACTGTGACACAGGCACTGAAATCATTCTAAATAAGTGAGTCCTTTACAAAATGATTTAACCTTCCAATATGCCCACTATGGTAGCTCGCCCATGACAATGTAGGGGTGAGACAGGCTTCACCTCCCACTTCATCTTGTATTTACCTCCAGCTCAGTTTCCAAATACTATCTGCATTTCTTTTTCTACCTCATTTTGCTTGAGGATAGTAACAAAAGTGAACAAATTAGCATAACAAAAGACAAGGTTACTAGAAATATGAATGAAAACATAATCCTCGGAGGATTTCAATCTGGTGGGCTTGAAGGAAGACACAAAAATTTTATCAGCTAGGCAGAGCAAACCTGAGAATTTTCAGCTGTTACTTAGCATACTAAACTATATTAATATTTTTCCCACTCATGCAATAAAAACTGATTGAGAATGGCTTAGATGTGACTATGAGGGTAATAAAGCTCTTTGTGACTCAGAATTGCAATACCGACTTGAAAGGTTTCATTAAAATTAGAAGCATTTTAGCTTGTTTTGTTTCTATTAAACAGGAACACATTATTGTATTTTATTTGAGAGGAAATTAGAAAAGATGAATATGTAATAATTTGTTGAAAATGCAGGGTGATATTTTTGAGAGAAGTCAAGAAACACTACCAAAGCCTCTATGCCACTTCAGCTCTGTTCTGTGACACTCTTTGTCAGGCGGCTTCCGGGATAAGCCCTCCGGTGCTCGCAGGTGCCCTGGCAGTCGCTGGCCCACTTCCTTCCATATTTTCCCTCGAATGCGGTAGGAACAGATCCCACCTCCCACTGAGAGGGGCTGAGGAGGGAGGCTCACGGTGAATTCTATTTAGTGGTGGTTCTGTGTAGTGAATGAAAATTATCTAACAGGGAAAAATAATTTCCCTCATTTTTCTTTTCAAGAGCACTTATTAAAATGGCTTTTTAAAATAGATATGCAATGATACAGCAAATTAGGCTAGCTATATCAAAATAACAACACAGTCCAAGATTTTCAAAATACCCAAGATTCTTTTATTTTATATGAGGGGAAACTACCATAACTGTGGATATGTATTTTTCATTACTCCTGGAAGATAACATTTGGCAACAAGAGGGGCTTAAAATTTCAACAAGCTTTCCCATGCAGAAAAAATGCCACAGAAAGTCTGTGTGAATGTAGAGATTAAAGTTGGAATGTTACACAGTGAATGTTTGTTTCTCAGTTTACAGATTAAAACCTAATGCCCAAGGTGATGGTATTTGGAGAGCAGGATTTTTGTAAATGGTCAGGTTTAGACAAGGTCCTGAGAATGGCATCCTCACAACAGGATTAATGCCTCATAAGAAGCAATACCTGAGTGCTCTGTGCATATTTATTCATATTCTTTTTCTCCCCTCCCTCCCTCTCTTCTTCCCTTCCCTCCCTCTCTTCTTCCCTTCCCTCCCTCACTTCTTCCCTTCCCTCCTCTCTCCTTCCTTCTGTCTTTTCCTCCTTTCATTCCTTCTCCTCTAGGAGAACACTGGGAAAACATCCTTCTGTAAGCCTCACCAGGACAAGAACCCTCACCAAGTATTCACCAAACACCTCAATCTCAGACTTGCAGTCTCCAGAACCTACAAATAAATACCTGTCATTTAGTTACCAGTCTGTGCGACTTGGTGTGGCAGCCCAAGGTGATTAGCAAATGATCATTGCCCTCAAAGAGCTCAGAGCAGAGCGATAAATGAACATACAGATGATTTCTATACTCTCTATGGCCGAGCTATCTACAGAGTGCTGATGCACTGCACTGGTAAGACCATCTAGCTCTTCTCTGGGATTTGACATACAAAATGGTTATAAAACTGTGATCACATGTTAAAGTGACTTTCCAGGGGACAAAAATTGGTTGGTGGTAGAGCCAGGGTATTCAACAAAATCTTATGTATACAAAATGTATACATGTGTGTAGCACATTTTTTTTACCAATTCATTTAGTGAATTCTTTGAGCTTTCAGAATATGCTAATGACTGTGAAAGAGTTAGAATCATCAAATAAGCTAAAATACATTTTAAAGAGTTTATCTGAGCAAACAACAATTTATCAGTCTGGCAGTTTTAAACCTAAAGTGGGTCAGGGACTCACTCTACTGAAAAAGTCTAAGGGGCAGATAAAAAGCATATGTGAAAGCAACAGAAACAAAATGTTTAATTGTTACAGTGATAAAGTTGTAAAAAAAAATAAAATAAAGTTGTATTATTTGGTTTAGCTTGCTGGAAAGTCCCTAGTGACATAAGCTAGTTTCCTGCTTCTGCTTGGGTGAGCTCAAATTCAAATTCTATTTTTTTTTCTTTAATATTAGAATTTTCTTACATTTTGCTCATGTTTGCAAATCAAGCAAGGTCAAGAGCTGGCTATCTTTGTCTGCTCAGGTATCCTTTAGGCCTGGTTCCCATTTTAATTTATTTTATCAGCATTTCTATTGATTATGTTACCCCCAACCCCACCCCAGTGCCCCGGCTTCCACTAAAAGGCCAAAGTTCAGTACATCTGCTAACTTATCCTAAGTCAAACAATCAATAAACATCAGCGCTGGGCTTTGAATCCAGAACCTTGTAATAGTAATTTAGAAGATAAGAAATATAAAAATACAGTCAGATATGGTGGAACATGCCTGTAGTCCCAGCACGTGGGAGGCTAAGGCAGGAGTATTATTGTAAGTTCAAGGCCAGCCCAGACTACACATTGCGTCCAAGTCCAAGGCCAGCTGAACTACATAGTGAGACCATGTCTCAGTAAACAAACAAACAAA
>NW_004524709.1:1788014-1794144 GCF_000260255.1 Octodon degus | reverse complement strand
TTAATGAATAGAATGATTTGTTCTAATGGTGTTTGTAAATAGGATCTCAAGTCCACATCTTGTACAGCAATTAACCACTAAGAAGAATATAAAAAAATTGAGCTTTGCCATAGAAATTAAAAAAAATTATTTTTCTCCCTGATAGTTTTGATAACTTTTCATTCTTTGATGACTGGTGGAACTTCTGTCTGATGACTCTAGTCATAGATAATTCTTTTGAGATAGTTGGAACAGGCATTCTCAGACTGGGGCATAGGCACAAAAACAGATAGGTAGATGAGTGGAACAGAATATAAGAACCTGATACAACCCTGGGCAAATTCAACCAACTAATCTTTACCAACAGGCTAAAAATACAAAGGAGGAAAGATAGCCTCTTAAAAAAACATTCCTGGGCAAACTGGCTGTCCACATGCAGAAGATTAAATCTAGACCCATGTCTCTCAACATGTGCTAAACTAAAATAAAAATGAATCCAAGATTTAAGTGTTAAAACAGAAACAATGGGAGATAAAAGAAGCAAAACTCCTGAAGACTAGGTGTAGGCAATGACTTTCTGAACAGAATCCAAACTGCAAAAAATAATGGCAAGAATCAACAAATGGGACTACATCAGATTACAAAGTTTCTGCACAGCAATGAAAATAATCAGCAGAGTGAAGAGGTAACTTAGAAAGTGGGAAAATTTTGCAGCTATATCTTAGACTAAGGACTAATACCTACCATATAGAAAGAACTCAGAAAAGTTAAATCTCCCCAAATAAAAGACCCAATCAAAAAATGGGTAAGTGAAAGGGATAGACACTTTTCAGAAGAAGAAACATAAGTGGCCAACAAATAAATGTTCATCTCTGACCTTTAGAGAAATGCAAATTAAAGCAACACCAAAATTCCATCCTACTCCAGAAAGAACGGCTGTCATCAAGAAATCAAATAGTAACAAGTGCTAACAGGTGTACTAGGAAAAAGGAACTCTCCTGAACTGTTACTGAGAATGAAAACCACTATGCAAATCAGTATGAAAACTTATCAAAAAACTAGACAGAAATTCCATTTGACCAAGCCATTCCCTTTAGGTATGTTCGCATGTGTTTATAGCAGCATGACTCATAGCAGCTAAATTGTGGAAGTGGCTGAGATGCCCACCAACGAAAGAATGAGTAAAGGAAATGTAGTGTGTAGACATACAGAGTACCATCTTTCATTCTACAATGAAGAAAGACAAACTCATAGGAAAATAGATGTAACTTGAGATCATAACTGTTTTTATATGAGAAAACCAAAATATAAACAAAGAGAAAAATGAGTGATAATAGAAAACAGGGAGATAGATCTTTTGAAAAAGGGAAGGTGGCCAACAGATACAGAAAAGGAAAAAGAAAGAAAGCAGAAGGGGATGAAAACAAGAATTAAGAGGCGTTTTGTGCATGTGCCAACTCCTCACATGAAACGCAATCAGGTACCACAAATGTGACTATGAAAATAAATATCTCAAAAAATGTGTGCCTTGGATACACATGGAAATTACAGGAATCACTTTAGGAAACCTGAAATCAAAACTACTTTCTTAAAAAGTTAACACTTTTTTTGCTATTTTCATCTCATTCTTTTGGGAGTGTAGTGTGGCGTTTTCTAGAGTCCGTGTGATCTATGATATCGCAACAGGTCAAATTCAGAAGTACACGTGTCTGCGAACCTATTGTATGGGATATTAAAATGGCCTGTTCACATGTAAAATAATGCCGTTTTCATCACTGTAAGACAGGGCTGATTTGTAAAAATATTAACAAGTGACAGGTGCATTTTCATAAAACTAGTATCAACATATATTTGTATTGATATAAATAGATGCTTCTAGATAAATTGAACTCTTAAGTTTTTAAGTCTGTGGTTTGTTGCACATTCTCAAAGATTCGATTAAGAGAAAGCATTATGAGTTTGCATCTGACCTTATTGATGGGGCTTGGTAGATCAGACACTCAGCACTCTGAGCCAAATTCTGGCTAGTATAAATTGTGTGTGTGTGTGTGTGTGTGTGTGTGTGTGTATGTGTGTGTGTGCGTGTGTGTGTGTGTGTGTTCTCAAGCATCACTACTTCACAGTATGAAAAGGAATCAGGAATTTTTTCTTGTATTAAATGCTAATAGCAGAAAAATTAAGTTAACCTACAAGTTCTTTTCTCAATTCTTAGACAAGATGATCCTCTAACTATGGCAGTATCTACTCATTTCTTTATTTGCTTAGCAGAGTGAGTGACATGAAAAATGGTTACATCTTTCTCTTTCAGAGGTTCAATGCACTGAACATCTTGCTTTTGAATTAACAACAACAACAACAGCAACAACAAAAAACCAAACAATTTTAAATCACTTTTATTAGGAAGTACTGAAATTGGATTAGAAGTAGTGTAGTAAAAATTAACCATCCTGACCAACCTGGAGCTTTAACCAATCCCTCTCATGATTATTAAGCTTAAGGGAATATGTAATTTGTTTTATATTTTTATGTTATTTAATGATGTGCTTTTAGATGTTCAAATTTTTAGATAATTTAAAAAAATGAACATGGCAAAAAATGACAAAATTTTAATAATAAGACTTCTTGGGAAAGATATATTTCCTGTACATCTAGTTTTATTCTTGTAGTATTCACTGAAAGTCAGTCCTTCAAAAAAATTAAGCATTTGTTTATTATCATCTGCTACTTATAGAGCCACTTGTGGGTGCATAAAATTGTGTGAAAGATAAAAAGACTTCATTGTCCTAAAATAACATCAAACTCTGTATAAACAATGCCTCATCAAGACTTGTGAGACAAAATTACACTTCTTACTTTCAAGGCCAGCCTGAACTGCATAGTGAAAGCCTGTCTCAAACAAACAAAAAAACCTCTTCCACTTTCTCAATCTTTGAAATGAATTAAAGGCTGTTACTTAAATGTCTACTGAAAGATAGAGAGGCTGTGTATCCAATGCACTTTTTAGAAAATGGGCCTATTTTTTAATGTGTTGCTTCTCTCATCAAAAGGTAGAAGATACTTTTCTAGTTATTGAATCTACCAAGGTTATGTGATCTTCCACGCTAATGGGGCACTGGAAAATAGGACATAGCAGAGACTCAGAGACAGTGGGACACCGGGGCATTCACTCTCTTTCTTGTTTCTCACTGTGGAAACATGGCAGAGCTGCTCTGCAGAGGGGATGAAGAGAAACCCTTCCCAGGCCCAGCTTTTCTCCCCTTCTTTCCTGTGTTTGTGAAATTCTTGAGTCTGTGGTCTTCATCACACTTTGAAAAATTCTATTGCTATTTCACCATCTATCCTGCCCTATATTTCTGAGAATTCAAACTAATGTCACATAAAATTGACCCATGGATGACTTTGGCTCTGTTCATTTCTTTTTCAGTCTTTATTTTGAATTCCTTTCTGACTGTTAAATCTTTTTTCTGAATTTTTTTCTGTAGTTTCTATCTGCTGTTAAGTCAATTTAGAGATCTTTTCTTTTGCTTTTTTATGTTTCTGTTTTTGTTATTCAGACAGGATCTCACTATTTAGTTCAGGCTGGCCTTGAACTCATTATGGAGCCCAAACTAGCCTGAAACAGACCCTCCTGCCTCCACCATCCAAGTGTTGGTGTTACAGGCATGTGCCACTATTATACACAGTTCCATTTAAAAATGTTTAAGTTACTTTTCTCCATTCTAGAAATTCTCTTTGGATGTACTTAATCTGTCCTATTTCCCCCCTCTTAATTCTATATTTTCTTTAAATGCTTGGACATATTTATCATAGGCACTCATTTTATATTTCTGTTATTTAAGTGCCTTTTTCTGCTGCTTTGTACATCTAGTAACTTTTGCCTGGACCTTTGGTAGTGTAGGCACACTATTGTCCGTATATGTCTGGCAGGCAGAGCAGCCAGACCACCCATGCCCAGGCCAGGTGGCACCAGGTGTACGGGCATGCACACACCTTTGGCGGGTGGATTAATCAGGGAGACCAGCAACGTGGTAGTGTCTGAAACAGCAGTGAGGAACCAGCAGTTCAGCTCTGAAGAGAAGACCAGTCCCAGCCCCCACATCCGGAGGCCAAGATTCACTTCACACTGAGCACAATCCCCATGGCACACTTAGAGGGAGTGCACAGCACAGTTCTGGGACCTGACATGGACACTGTCACAGAACTGTGAACACCACAGGTATTTTACTGTGTTATCTGCCTTGCTTGTCTAATTGGCTATCCTTTACATGTCTGGTTGGATTTTGTCATGTTGTATTTTATATTTTGTGGTTATTTTTGTTTTGGATTTTTTTTCTTCTTCTTTCTCTTTTTGTGTCTTAAATATTTTTCCTTTTCTTTTTTCATGTTTCTCTTTGTTCTTTTTTTTTTTTTAACTGTTCAGATTTTTCCACTTTCTTTTTGTTTTCTTCCATTGACCTCCTCTTTTTCTTTTCTTCTTTCCTCTCTGTCTTCTCTTTCTTATTTCTTTAATTTAAACTTCCAAGTGAGTAAACATCGTTGCTCCCCTTTCTGATTACTCCTTCACACTCTGTTTCATTCTTTCCCCATGTGACCTCCATTTTCCCAAGCTTCGGTCCATTATCCTGTGATCCCCAGGCTCCTATTTGGCCTCATTCATCGCTTTATCCTTTCCCCTATCCATCTTAACCCCACATGCCCCCCACAGCAGGGTACAGTCACTCCACTAAGGGGAAAAATCAATGCATACAAGTACATGGCATATGTTTAACTTTCTTATATAACTTTTGAGTTTGCCCTGTGGTCAATGGCAGTAGGTTAATGGTTACCTGATTGGTCAGTAGTGCAGCTATACCTGAGACCACTGTTATTACTCACTGTACTTCTTTATCCAGGCTGTCATACATGTTATATTCAGCTTTTCTCTCTTGTATGATGACACTGCGATTGTATGGGGGTCATAGTCGCCACCACAGCCCAGTACTGGGTGTGAGACAAATAGTAACTTTGTATCCTTTACAAATTGGGAAGGTAGCTTCTTGGGATAGCTATAAAGAACCTCCTACATCTGGAGAACAACCCTGAAGACAGGCGTTTCCCAGGGGATCCTCAATACTAGTGATTAAGATATGTAGCATAAGAAATCTGCAAATACCAACACTGAAAACAAAATTTAAAAAGAGAAACTAGAAGACGACAAGACACAGAAGCAAAAGGCAACTGAAGAGCCCCAGCCCACAGAGACAAGCTGCGAGTACAATCAGATAGAGAAAATTAGAAGTCAGACACTGGAACTTTCTGAAATGACTGCAACAGAAGTGAAAAAAAGAAAAAAAAAAAAACAAGCAGAAGAGGCTCTATAGAAAATAATCTCTCAGGTATAAAATCAAAGATGTTAGAGTAGAAACACATAAAAGAGCAGATGATTATAGAAAAATGATGGAAACAAAATATATCCAACATAGGAAAGAAATGGAATCCATGAAACAGATCTAGACAGAAATCTAGGAGACTAAAGCCTCCATTGAGAATATATGCCACAGATTGAGAGGACAGAATATCAAATTTTGAAGACAGAGTTGCAGCAAGTGAGCATGAAAAAGAAAGGTATCTTAAAAATAGTAAGAGTCCAGAAAAAATCATGACTAATAGCTATAAGATGAAGTAATAAAACATAAAATAAGATTGTTGGGGTAAATGAGACAGCTGGAGATGGTGCAAATGTCATAAAAACAAAGGAAAAAACCTACACACAAATAACGGCAGAAAGCTTCCCATTCATGTACAAAAAATTTGAAATACAGATAGATAAATCATATAGAACTCCCAACAGCCATGATAAAAATAAAATTACACAAAGACGTATAATAATCAAGATTTCAGAAATTCAGCACAACAACAGGCTACTAAAAGCTGTTAGAATACATTGGAGACTTAATAAACAAACAAAAACAAGAATCAATGAATTGAAGAGTGGGTTATTTGAAAGATTTAATAATATGTATGTAATATTTAAACTATTAATTTCTGTTAGTTCATTGTAAAGAAAGGTTTAGGCTTATATTGCTTGGTCAGTTTTTCATGCCTCTATCTTGTAGTCTAGAGTAATTACTTTGAGGATAAAAATTTGCAATGTATTAACCCTTATTATTCT
>NW_004524709.1:1787035-1787719 GCF_000260255.1 Octodon degus | reverse complement strand
GGTACTACTAAGAGATAACACCTTCAGGGTTTCTATTGGATAATCTGGCTGTTCAGCGAGGGCTCTTCACTATAGCTGGTCATAATCCAACCATCTCCCAGCCCCTGAGAACTCTGTAAGCCTTATAGCATTTAGGAATCCTGAGTGATCTTTTCAAGCCTTGCAGAGATTCATGGAATGCATGAGAAGCTTCAAATTTAGGTGATGACGCAACACAATTTCACAAAGTTTGAGAGCCATCCCTGCAAACTGCCTCAGTGCTAATACCGCTGCTGGCAAAATGCAGCTTCCTTAGCCTCTCCCAATTCAAATCTTTTTTATTTTATTTTATTTTATTGAGAAACAAATAGCAATTAGACAGTTTCAAAAACTGATTAATAGGACAGTTTCAGTAATCTATACATTATACATTATTATCTTCTTAGTAGTTATCCATAGTACAAGAAGCAGACAGAATATCCTGTCCAAACACTATTAGTACAAATCTTTCTTCTCATTAAGTGAAATCAGCTTTATATCTATCCTAACTATTCTGTATATACAAATATAAAATGGTCCTTCCTTTGAATCCCCCCTTTTTTTTAGTCCTGTCAGAGATGGGTATTCCATTGGCATCTAAATACTATAGCTGTGTGAACTCAGCAAAACAATCCAACACAGTCTAGCAGTCCACAATAGTAGTGG
>NW_004524709.1:1781707-1786935 GCF_000260255.1 Octodon degus | reverse complement strand
TGGTAATGACTTCTGAATAGAGGTTGTGGTAATAAAGAATCCTCTCTCTTGCCCTGGGGAGCATGGAGGTTATCTGGGAAAAGGGTGAGTGTTCTTCGTGCTCGCCCACCCTCTTCCCAGAGTGTGGCAAGCCCTGCTCCTGTGAGGTGGCCAGCTTCTCCCACTGGCCTTGCAGCATGGCTGGCACTGTCTTTTCCTGGTCTCCCACCTACCTCCATAGTTTTAAGGAACTACAGAGTCTCCATGGGAACTGCACCCAACATCCTGGCTCTTAGGTTTCATCTGATCAGCTCCTCTGCTCCACTCAGCCATCTACACTGCCACCACCTTGGCCGCCTTCACATCACAACAACAAGTTTATGTCCCCTCCATTTTCTGAATGTTCCCCACACCCACTGATCAATTTTTACATCACTGAGACAAAACACCCAACATCCACAACTTTAAAAAGGAGAGATTTCTTTAGCTTCAGTCTCTAGTGGGTTTAGTCCTCTGTTGTCTACCTCCATGATGGAAATGCATGGTGGAAAAAACCACGCAACCCACAACAGCCAGGTGGCTCCTCCACTGACCCATTTCCAATCAGACCCCTCCTCCTGTCAGCACATTCAGCTGCTGAATCCATCAAAGGATGAATCCATTAGTGAGTACAGCACCTCATGACCCAATCACCTTCCAAGAGGCCCAACTCGACACAGGAGTCTTTTGGGGGATATTTTAGACTTAAGCCATGACAACATGCAAATTTGTATGTGGAGACTTAATCACCAAGTGATAGCAGTAGGAAGTGCTTAGTCAGTTAGGGTGAAACCCTCTTGAATAGGACTAGGGCCCTTAAAAATAAGCCCTACCTCCTAAGCTTCCTTGTTATTTTAGGCTTGTGAAAACATAGAAGGTGCCAACTATGCACCAGAACACAGACACTTACCAGATACAGAGCAAGCTTCTAGAACTGTGGGAAACAAATTTCTGTTCTTTACAAACTACCCAATCCATAGTATTTTGTTATAGCAGCCCAACTGGATCAAGACACACTGTACTCTTCAACTACAACTGCCTCTCTGTCTGGTTTGCTTGTTTAAAGAGCTTTGGTGACATTGTTCTTTAAGGGAATGAAGGACTCCTCTTTGCACTGGTTACCTTCTATCTCTTCACCTTCACTTTCCTGCTTGTTCAGGTCAGAGTTCAAGTTCCACCACTATCATCCTCCTCTTCACCTTTGCCTCCTTCCTCACATACAACGGTATAAAGGAAAACTTTCTACTTAAAGCGTCCCTGTCCTAGCAAGTATCATAACGGAATACTGTGTTTCATCACAACTGGGTTCAATACCTGAAGCTGTCAAAGATTCTTAAGTGGCTTAGAAAATCAGAGTTTGCTGGACCTTCCAGAAATGTCTTTACTGACTAGTAAGTAACAAAACCTTAAAAAAAATTAATCTTGTACAGGCAAATGGATGCTTTCCACCCAACACACAGTGTTAGTTTTTCATTCTTAATTAGCATAATCACTACTCAATGTCCAGACTTTCAACACTTAATGATCTCTTCCCTTTGGCTAACTACTTAGTGAATTTGTTCACTGGTCTGTTTCTTGCCTGGGAGTTAATAAAATTGACTTTGTATTTTTTTTAAAGTCCTAGTGGTACAATATATTTATTTTGTTCTTTGACAACGGGAAAAACCTGAACACTAAATAAATTTTTCACTCTCCTTCTTTGGTCCTTAGTCTGACCAGTTGGGAAAAGCTGAAGAAAACAACACTAACTCACAAGTTATTATTACTATAATATACAAAACACCAATTTACCTGGGTGGTTTCAGGAAATGGCACTATCAAAATTATCTAAAACTCTAAGGATAATTTCCCAGTTGTTCAATTACCAAGTCAACAGCATATTCTCATTTCTCTCCAATGTAAGCATGAAAAAAATTGACATGGTTTTATGCACGATTGCTACTCAGAATTTTATATTTCCTGATTGCTATTGCAATTCTTTCTTTCTTTCGTTCATTCGTTCTTTCTTTCTTTTTCTTTCTTCATACATTATTTCTTCTTCTTCTCCTTCTCCTTCTCCTTCTCCTTGTCCTTCTCCTTGCCCTTGTCCTTCTCCTTCTCCTTCTCCTTCTCCTTCTCCTTCTCCTTCTCCTTCTCCTTCTCCTCCTCCTCCTCTTCCTCCTCCTCCTAATTCTCCTTCTCCTTCTCCTTCTAATTCTCCTTCTCCTTTTCCTCCTCCTTCTCCTTCTCCTCCTCCTCCTTCTCTCTCTCTCTCTCTCTCTCTCTCTCTCTCTCTCTCTCTCTCTCTCTTTCTCCCTCTCCAAGGGATTTATAGGTTTAGGCTGACCTTGAACTCACCATGTAGCACAGGCTGGTCTCAAACTTGTGGGAATCCTCCCACCTTAGCCTACTGACTCTGGAAATTATAAGCATGTGCCACGATGCCCACTTTATACTTTATATTGTACTATAACTTATTATTAATTTCAACTTAATTTAACAACATTCTGCTTGTCAGTCCAAAATTTGAGCATTTCATTTGCGTTTCCTTTCACCTACTCTAAATCCTATCATGGTAGTTAACCTGTTCCACATCTGATTTAATACTTGGACTCTAGGCTAGCCCAGTGTCCAAAGTTTTCACAATTTCTTTTAGCTTATAGGTGATGCGCATTTTTAACCTTGATAATCAGGCTTCCTGACACATTATCATTCTATGTTAATTTCTTTTCAGTTTTACTCTGCTCCTTTTTAGTTCCATATAAAAGATGGGGTCATATTATTCAACCCTTTGCCCAAAATATAAACATCTCTTTGTATTCATGTACATAATTCATGCTTTTTTTTCACAAATCAGAAGGTGGCTGATCCTCCTCTATAGTTTCTTAACTCAGAGCTTATTTGAACAATTTTAATATAATAATACTCAATTTAAAGTAACTCTAGTGAAGGATGGCTTAGCAACCTGAAGCTTTTAACTAATTAAAATTAAAGTCAAAGAATTCTTAGCCATAGGTTTTCTTAAAAAGGCTGTCTTCTTGACATGGACTAGAATATTTTTAACAGAATTAAAGGAAGAATTTTATGCATAACTGGTTTTCAAGTGATCATAAATATTTTTAACTGAAATGAAGATACATGAACTTTACAGATACTACGTAGTCTTCTTGAGAAATATTTTTATTCATTTGAAAATATTAAAGTAGACACTCTCAACCTTATATGATATGCCACCCACAAATTATCAAAGATGCCTTCTCTTACAGAGAGAATATGTACTTTTCTCTTGTATCAAGATTCTACAGAATGACACTTTGGTCACAAATACAACACAATGGAAGTGATGTCAAGTGGCTTCTGAGGCTGACTCGGACATGGCCAAGCAGCTTCTGGCTTATTCTCTGGAGATGCTTATTTGTGGGTAACCCAACCAGGTGCCACATAAGCAGTGGAAGCTGTCCTAGTGCAAAGCTCATGTGACGGCACTCTGACTGACAGCCCCGCTGAGCTTCAGCTGACAACCAGAACCCACTGCTGGCCAGGTGAGTGAGCCAAATTGGAAACACACCCCGAAGTGCCCACAGATCACTGCAGCCCAGCCAACACCTGACTGCAGCTGCCTGAGACACTAAGTGGCAGCTGCTCAGCCAAGTCCTTCTTGAATTTCTGACCCACAACATTGTGAGTGAAATAAAAAAGTAACTATAAGCAAAACAAAAAATGTAAGCTGATAGGCTCAGTGATAATTTGTTACACAGCTAGTAAGCAGAACATGTGGGTATTAGAGTCTTTAGGTACCTTACTGTCCTCTATGCATTGTTGTCAGGTCTATTTTATAGATTTAGGAATGCAATGCTAATATTTCCAAAGGCATGTACTTTCACAGACAGAAGTCTTATTTAGTTTAAAAAGCTAACTTCATTTGTGTTTAAATGCCTCTAAGACTCTTATCTGTAACCATTTTGGAGAGGTAAACATAATTAAAATAAAAAATAAAGTAGGTTCATTCTAATTCCTTTTATTATGCCTACTGTTCAAAAAAATATTTATAATTAGGTAATGGTTAGAGTCAAAGACCTTTGTCTAACATAGAGTATATTAATCACCTTCCATCTTCCTTTCATAAACTCAAGGACATAAGTAATTTTTATCTAATTTGATCATGTTCTAGAAACATCAGAATTTTGAAAAGATATATTTTGAACATGTTTACCTTAGTTATTCTTATGATTTTTAAGGTAGAAAGATCATTTTCTTGTAAGGTACTAGGAATTTACAGGTAAGGGGGAAGGCATAAAGTTATGGAGTGACCAGAGATTAACTTTTCTGGGGAATTTACCTAAACTATTTTTCATAGCTGACAAATACTCTGAGGAGTATTGACTTTTATAAAACCATACAAATATATTTTTGTTTATAAAATTGTATGTTAAACTAAATTTGACCTGAAGCTGGCTCCTAATTTGAGCTCCTAAAGAGGGAATTGCAAGCTAGTTCTGTAAATAAACAAATTATAATCTATTTTAAGGGCAGATTCTTGTAACAAGTAACTGAATCTCTGTTAATCACAGGAGTAAAGCTTGGGCCAATCACAGGCTGCTGGATTGTCATCTCATGCCCAGTAAGGCTATAAACACTCAAGCTGTTTGAGTCTCAGTCAGTCTCTCTGTCTGTCTCTGTCTCTGTCTCTGTCTCTGTCTCTGTCTCTGTCTCTGTCTCTCTCTCTCTCTCTCATTCTCCCATTTGTGTTTTTGTTTTTATAAATGCTGTCTGTCCAGGCAGCAGGGTGGATCTCTCCAAACTTCTGATTCTAAGTTCTCTCCCTTGGTCATGAATCATTTTTCATTCAAATATGCTCTATTGCATAAGTTTATCTAAAATTGTTCTTATGGCTAGTGATATAGGTCAGCAGCACAAGTGCGTGTCTGGCAACTGCAAGGTCCTGAGTTTCACTCCCTAAATAAATAAACTTGTTGTTTCATTAGCACTAGGACTTATCATATAAAATCTATCAATTGAATTAAAATTGAGCTTTGCCTTACAATTCCTGACTTGAAATTATACTACAAGGCTACTGTGATAAAATCAGCATGGTAGTGGCATCAAAATAGACCTGAGGATCAATGGAATAGATTAGAAGACACTGAAGCCCCTATGAATACACTCATCCATGTTGTCTTTGACAAAGGGGCCAAACATACTCACTGGAACAAAGATAGCCTCTTTAACAA